>NC_141148.1:62915610-62920610 GCF_053477565.2 Lygodium microphyllum
ATAAATGGATTATTTATACTCAAAGCCCTCTAGTGCAGTTTTTTACAATAACGAATAATTATCTACCGGGACAAACAAATCCTTGAGCATGATACAAGGCCGAGATATAACATCAAAAAATCTCTCAACTACTATGTACAATGCAAGATTTATGGTCAACTTGCAACTTGACGTACATCTCCATAAAGCTATCCATTTAAGCCTCGTTTGCTGTAATGTAGATAAGATGGAAAACGAAGAAGGTCTTATTGTTCAAGACCGCGAGACGTATCTTAATCAGCGTGTCCCATGTCCTTGCTCTTAATGCAAGTTGGCAATTAGACAAAAACGCCGATTGTCTATAGAACACGTACGACGATTTGGCGAGTTTCAATCAGAGATCATTGATCAGGCGATTGCGGATTTTCAGCAAACGGTAATTTGAAGTTAATATTAATGATACATTGTACTCGCAAGCTAATTGAAAACCATACACAATAAGATTGGGTCTTGTTGGCAAATTTTCTATCCAGGGGGGTGATGTCTCGACCCAAGGGGGAGTGCACCCTTTGCGGCCAATTAGAAGAGTTCGTGGATGTGCAATGGATGGATTGCAGGAGCCAATCCACCACTCGCAAGGCCCATCTATACCATCAATGCCAGAGGAGACAGACAACCTTCCCGACCTACCTACAATCTTGGAGCCTGAGATAGAGGCAATGATTGATGCATTGATTCCCATGGATGTTGAGACATCTGACCCGCTTAGAGAGGAAGCATCCATACCATTATATGATGGGTGCCGAGTATCTCGGTTGAAGACATTGCTTGCACTCTTAAGTATGCAAGCAAAATACGGTTGGAGCGATACGAGTGTGACTGAGTTATTCAGGTACCTTGCACATAGGCTTCATTGATTATTTGTTTTTACAGTATTATTGCAAACATTTGTGCTTTTTCAAGGTGTTTCATGATTTTTTTCAAGTTATTGAAATATCATATATTACCACCAGCAAATACCATGCATGAGTCTCGTGATGATGCACGACATGTTTTACGGAAGCTTGGCATGGACTACAATAACATCCATGCATGTATCAACGACTGCATACTGTTTCGAGATGAATACGAGACTATGGAGACATGTCCAAAGTGTGGTGCTCACAGGTATCGACAGGACTTGCAAGGGCAAACCATCCCTCAAAAAGTTCTCAAACACTTTCCGCTCATCCCCCGCATAAACCACATGTTTCGCACGTCTGACATGGCAAGCTTGACAACGTGGCATGTGCAGAATAGGTCCACGGATGGAGTTCAACGAATATCAGCGGATTTGCGTGCATGGAGCCACATTGACTCTACCTTCCCAGGCTTTGCGCGAGAGCCAAGGAATCTTCGGCTTGGTCTCGCCATGGATGGTGTGAACCCATTCGGTTTGCGCTCGACTTCTTACAGTGTGTGGCCTATAGTGCTTGTCAACTACAACATCCCTCCATGGCTTTCTACGAAGAAATGACATCTCATCCTTAGCTTGCTCATCCCAGGCCGCTACAAAGTAAAAAATATAGACGTGTATCTTCGTCCATTAGTCGATGAGCTTAAGATTTTGTGGGAGGAGGGGGTCACTGTGCAAGATATGAGCAGGCGCGATGGTCAGCGGTCAGCCAACATTCGAGCCATTCTCATGTGGACGATGCATGACTTTCCGGGATTGGAAGAGTGCTCAAGTGAGCAGACCTCCGTTCTCGCTGGTAATATCTATATTTTATTTCATTCAATCAAGTATTCACTAGGTCGTGGCTCACCTTACAGGTATGGTTACCTCAGGTTATCATGCATGTCCATTGTGTGGGCCACAGTTAGACTCTCGAAGGTCACGAACCATGAAGAAGATGGTATATCAAGGACACGCCGCTTTCTCGCCGAAGGATCATGAACTCAGGGGAGGTTTTCTTGGACGACCTCCAACACGTATGAACGCTGCAAGCTGGTACGAGCTGAAAATGGTAAACCTGGAATCACATCCAAATGGAATGCGACGGTTCTCAGTTTTCTATGAGTTGCCATATTGGATCCACTTACAGGTCAACCACTTATTGGATCCCATGCATATTTTCAAGAATGTGGGCAGCTTGCTATGGGATCACATCACAGGAAAGAGAGACACTATAGGGTCACGAATGGATTTGAAGGAGGTAGGTAAGATGGAGGCGCTTTGGCCGCAGTCGAGTGCTGAAGGGGGAGTGCAGCTTCCTCGCGCTCCTTGGGTTTTGTCCACCAAAGAAGAGCGCATTATGAAGCAAGTAATCAAGTCTATCCGCACTCCGACGGGTATGATGCGTTCTCTCAGGTCTGCATTTTCTAAAGATGACCAATTATCGGGGCTAAAATCCCATGATTGGCATAAGATATGTCAGGTTTATAAACAGAATGGATTGTAATTAGCGTGGGCATTTTGCAATTTGAAAAGTGGCCATTATTCATAATGCTTTCTCATTTGTGGCAGTTTGTTCTACCGATCGTGATCGCAGGATGCTTTACTCCAAAAATTCGCGGGGCTATTTACAAGTTGTCGACTTTGGTGCAATGGATCTCACAGAAAGAGATTAAGACGTCCTCTATTGAATTCGCAAGGTGGGGAGCAGTGGAGACGGTCTGTCTCTTTGAGAAATACCTGCCCACTAGCATGCTCATGATACAAGTTCACCTTCTTGTGCATCTTGTGGACGAAGTGGAGATTGCTGGACCTGTCCATACGCGATGGATGTTCTTCCTAGAGCGCTTCATGAAAACCTTGAAAGGCTTTGTGCGACAACGAGCTCGTCCAGAAGGTAGCATGGCGGAAGGTTGGTTGGTGTCAGAGGCATTAGTGCATATCTCACAATGGCTACCAACGGTGGAACCAGACAATGAAATGCTATGGACGTTGAAGGACGATGATAG
The DNA here is from genome assembly GCF_053477565.2 of Lygodium microphyllum. Classification (NCBI taxonomy): domain Eukaryota; kingdom Viridiplantae; phylum Streptophyta; class Polypodiopsida; order Schizaeales; family Lygodiaceae; genus Lygodium; species Lygodium microphyllum. The sequence continues at coordinate 62,918,533 of NC_141148.1, forward strand.
ACTGACTGGAGATGTGGTGGTTGAAAATGGGGTAGAAAAAAGAATGGATGCCTCAATGGAAGAGAAGGTGAATCGCTTTTGTATGTTGCACCATGCCTCCATGGAGACGTGGCTCGCCAAGTACCAGATTGCAAGGCAAGATCGAGAGGAAGCGCGAGCTGAATTCTGACGCAGTACGCATCATCGACTGATTCGATATCCTGAAGGCATGGAGGAGATGCCGTGGTTTATGTCAACATGATGGTTGCATGGAGCCTTGACCGCAGCATCCAGCGAAGGGACAGAGGTCTCAATGGAGGAGTGGGAGTTCTCGAGGGGATGTAGTCCAAAGGTGATGAGGGGTTTAGAATGTGTCGTATCTAAATTTTATATGCGACATCTAATTTGAGTATTTCGATGTACAGTACAAAATATATAGTGGATTACCGTAGCTTCTCCATGATACTATTCGATGTGCAGTGGTTCAAAGTGGTACTTGGAGGAGTTGGAGCAACAGTTCGATGAGGTTCATCTGGATTTCTCAAAATAGATTTCGAAAAAAAATGGACGGATTTGCGCGACACATTTGTGTTGCCGGCCCATTGTGAACATGTGCATAGAGTCATTTGCTTGCTAATTGTAATACGACATGGTTTATGTCACAATGGTTTGAACTTGCTTTGTACGTGTTTGTGAACATGTAATCTTCTATCCAAACCCCCGACAACCTCGATGGTGGTATGTTATACCTTCAACTCCTCGAAGTGCGAGAGTATATGATCAAAGTGATGTTCTGGGCATATATAAAGATAATATGCAAATAGAGGGGTCGATATTACAAGGGGTGGAGGCCACCGCAAGCTTGGAGTCCGCATCGGCTAACAATGATGGAAATACAGTAGTCCAAGAATTTTTTGAGAACGAGGCAGACTCATTCTTTTGTGGTGACATGTCTATCGACCTTCCAGTGTATGCAGAGTTGTGTCAGGAGATTAACATGGGACCATAGAATACTTCATTCTTGGAGAATTGTATTACTCAATTCGTTGTTTAGATCTTCCATAAAGGTACATAAGATATGCATTTTAAGAGGGATTTTTCAAAAATAATTTATATTATTGTTCTTTATATAGTTTAAATTGATTATTCTAACACCATTTTTTATCTGTGCAGGTGACATTTTCAGGATGAGTCGGATGAGCGATGAGGAGTTTCAGGACATGATGGCACGCATGTCTCCAGACCAGCTCGCGAGATTCAGAGAGATGGCAGACCAGGAGCTGTCTCGTTCTTCGTCAGGGCGCTCTGCTAGATCTGCTTCAGCGCGATCAGATGCTTCAGCTTCGAGCAGACGATCTCGATGCTCACGACTTGGGCCAGAGGGAGGGACTGCATTGGGATCAGGGGGTGCTGCTGTGGAGACACGGATGTGGTGTCTCCGTCTCGTCGTTTAGCTGGAGCTGCGTCACCTCCAGGATTTGTCACACCTGTGGGGATGTCTACTCCAATTACTCCGGCTTTTGCGCAGTCATTAGCAGGTGGCACCCCTTTGAGTGCCACTCCGAGAGAGGTTACCCCCGTCAGTACACCGGATGTATAGGGGTCTCCTGGATATACCCAGGAGCGTGGACGGAGATGGGAGAGGACCCATCTTAGACAGACTCCTAGGGGTTATGGATACCTGGTTGATAGTAGGTCAGGAGCCATCATCATGAATGATGAGGGGAGGAGGGTGATGGCTCGCATGAGAGAGTTGTGCCAACAAGTTTTTCGGCACAACGTCCTGGATCATTGGAAGAACATACTGGAGGGGAGCAAGGACTACATAGTAGCATCCTTGCACGAGGAGTTTCCGGTGCCAGCCGTAGTAGATAGATTCTCTACGGGCTGGATGATGGATTGCATGTGTGCATACATGTCACATAGACGATCCGACGCGGGCAAGGCAATCAAGAGTGGGGCTGCAAAGCCTGAGTGGTTAGATGCAGACGACTGGCGCCGACTGAGGGAGGAGGCTACAGATTCGCCAGGATATTGGAGTCAGCAGAGCGGAAGGCGGCGAGGGCACGACTCGAGGCCGGTGGTCCATCATCTTGGGA
>NC_141148.1:62925610-63034257 GCF_053477565.2 Lygodium microphyllum
CCTTGTGGTGCCTCGTCATTGTTTCCTCCACACATGCACACTCCTTGGTTAGATTATCCATCGTTAACTTTTAAGGCTTGTGTTATCCTCATGCAAATCCTAAGGGTTCATGACAAGGTTAGTGCAATATAACCTTATACCAATAAAGCCAAAAGTATCCAACTTGTTTGTATGATGTTGATGCTCCTCACACCTACACTTGACATGTAAGGAACCATGCAACTACTTTCGTTTGCTCAAAAAACAAATGTAGAAACCATAATCGTGTTTCATGTGACATGAAGACTGTGCTCGGTCTTGACACGTAGATATGCTACCATTACAGGTGCATTACTCACAACATATCAAATAGAACATACCTAAATATACAACTAGACAGAATGAACAATAAGCAAAATGGCCATATATTCCGTAATTTTAGTTTATAAGCCCCATACATTGCACCATAGTCTCCTTGGGAGAGACAGTAAGAAAACAATGGACAAGACTCAAACTAATGAATACATACAAGGATTGTCCATAAGAACCATAGCACTATTCAAACACCATCGCCTTCATTACTATGTCAATGCTATCATGTTAATGACACTTATCTGCAACCAACTTGCATTGTCCTATACCTAACACATGGCATGCATGGTGGACTCAAACCCACATGAGTTAATTGTCGATGGCTCCTGCATATTTTGGAGTGGGTGGATCTTAGGGTGCTAGTGGGGCCAAAACAAGATTCAGCGAAGCTAGAACTAGCAGATTCTGAGGAGGAGGAGGAGAAGAAGGCGGCGGCGGCTAGTTGGGTGAGGACTTGGAGGGGGAGGTGTTAGGGCCTGTCTTTTGGCTTACCACCCCTCATGGCATCAACCTTTTTTCTAAGCCAGAGTATACATGGTAAACATTTTTAATTATTCGACTAGCATGAGATGCATTGGAAAATAGACATTGATCCTTTTCATGAGATGCAAGGATTGAATCAAGAGCTTGGGTGGGGCTTACCTTGGCAGTCTAGTGACTCATTGGCTGCCACTTACCCTTTTTACAATGGTTTATTGTCCATTTGGGATCAATTCAATACATAGATGATTGGATAAGTATCAGAGTCATCAATAATTAGTGGGGGAAGAGTTAACATGATGCATTAGAAAGCAAATGGGGAGCAAGTAGACTACTGATTCCATGTGGGTAGCATGCATGCAATGAAGGACTTTACTAATAAGGCAATGTGCATCCTTAATCTCTCCAAAAAAGGGACTAAGCTTAACAAGTGGATTAAAATGAGAGATTAAGATTGAATTGATATACCTCTTTAGTGTTTGAAGTAGATGGATGAAGCATAATCCCATAATGATCCAAGTCCTTCATGAAGTTAGCTCGGGCTTGTTCATGAGCTTGCTCTTGAAGAATTGAAATCTTTAAGTGGAGCTTTCATAGCTGCCCATAATAATACTTTGCATATTGAGCTCCATGTCTTCAATTCAGGTGAGTGAAGCCAAGAATGGCTAAAAGGGCTCCCAGGGGTTGAGATTGAAGAGGTTTGGATTGATTTGAGAGCTTAGGCTGACCTTCAATAGCTACCCAAAATAGTTCATTGTTGTGCACTAGGGTTTTTGGCTTATGGGAGCTCAAATGCTGGAGGAAGAAGGTCAATATCTTAATTAGGAGTCTCAATCAGTTGGATGAAAGACCAAGGAAGCCATGGGAGAGGTTGGTCACAACAACTGAGGAGGGGTAGAAGAGGAGGAGGGGTAGCATCGTGATTTGTGTCAAAAAATTAGAGGGGCTATCTTGGAGGCCACACATGTTGATATTGGCCAAAATATTGCTTAATCATCTCAAGCTTAGGATGCAAGGGAGCCTGATGTCCTGGATGGATGGGAGTGAAATTCTTGAAGGTTCTCGGACTTGGCAATAATGGAAACTTGCAAGGGAAGGAAAAAAAAAAGGGATAAAGCAAAAAGTAGCTGAGGTTTTTGCCCTCCTCTAACTTCTGAGCCTCCAACTTTATCCTGGAACCCCTAAAAGTTGCATAGAAAAGAGTGATGACCTATCAAGTTAACCATTTTACCTCTAGATATATAAAGTCTTTAGCCATAGCTCTTGCTTGCTTCAAGGAAGCTGTCACTAACTATAGACCTCTTGTTGTACATGTACCTATTGTGCCTGTGTAACTAGGGTTTTTAGATTTGAAAAGGAAACTAGATAGAGAAAGAGAAAATGGGAAAAGGACCAAAGCCTAAAGCTCTGATATCACTTGTAATGAATGAGGTTGAGAGGAGAGAATAATGAGCAGAAGAGAGAATGAGAGAAAAGAGAGAGAGAGAAAAACTAGAAGAGGAAAGAGGAAGATAAGAAGGAAGGGAAAAGGAGGAAGGAAGCCATGGACGCTGAAGAAGAACATGAAAAGCTAGTTCTTGATTATATTTGGACGCACTAAATTGGATCTCTTATACTTTTTATACATCGGTTGGTGTGATTGGGTATCTAATCTCTAATTCCCGTCATGTATCCCATTCATTACATCGAGTATAGTCTATTGAGTATTGTTTGACTAAATAAGTCACTTTCCTTTATGTGTTGTATCTTATCTATACTTTATGTACATTGAAAAGTGTGTGAAAAAAGAAGAAAAACCTAGTAAAAAAATGTTTTGACCTCCATTTCCCTTCTTATATTCTTGAGTGAGCTTCTTCTTGTGTATATGGTGCATGTTTGATGGTATAACAACTTAAGCAAGTCTCCCCATCACACAATTCATGACATGGTATCAGAGTTGCATCATTGATAGGGGTTGGCTTTGGAGGTTAAAGTGAAGGAGAAGAAGTAGGGATTCGAGTAAGTAAGCAACGTATAAAAAGCTCTGTTGGATAGTGCATGTGGAGGCATTGGAAGCAAGTCAAAGCAAAAATCTCAGGTTATTGTGAGATTTGGTGTGCAAGAAAAGTACTATATATTTTGCAAATAAGCCCTTTATAACTGTTTTATTACTTTTTTGGCCATTTCAGGCCATCGCGGGTCTAGTTTTAGACCTAAAAGTTTATGGAAAATAGTTTCAAGGTACACTACAACTTTGATTGTGTCGACCAAAAGTGGGTGCACATACTACATATTTGGAATCTATAAGTTCTAAGGTGCTTGTCGAGAAGCAAACATAAGTTTTATTTGTAAACAAGTTACATATTACATGTGTTGTTGAACAAACAATGAAAAAGGTTGCTTGGTATATTGTTGTGTGCTTGTTTGTGAGAGGTTACATAAGACTTTCTTGATGTTTTGTATCAAATTTTTAATCATGGCAGGATAGAACAGTGGAAACCCCATCATTGAGAAGTTGAACAAGAACAACTACCCTTCATGAAAGTTCAGTGCAACAAACTTTCTTATTGTAAAAGGCCTCTTCGAGTTTGTTTTAGGTGAAGAAAGGGAGCCAAAGCTAAGTGACCATGCGACTATAAACAAAAAAGCATGGAAAGAATGGAATGCAAAAGACAAAAAGGTGATGTATTGGCTATCTACAATCATTGATAATACTATGCTGGGGTATGTTAGAAATGTAAAAAGTACACATGTAGCATGGACCATGTTTGAGAAGATGTTTTTTGTGAATATAAAGACACGGAAGATTTAGCTCAAGCAAGAGATAAATACTTTAAAGAAAGGAAAAATATATATCAACTAGTATGTTTTGAAGGTGACGAGCATTCTAGAGGCTTTGATAGTAGCAATTGATGCAATGCCTAATGATGATGATTTGATATCATCTACCTTGGGTAGTCTTAATAATAAAAAGACTTGAAATCATTTGTTGCTTTTGTGTATATACAAAATCCATTTTCAAATTTTGACAAGTTGGTGTTTCTCATGATAATTGAAGAGATCAATATGTTGTATCATCAGAGGGGTTTTAGTCGAAATGTCGTATTCACCAAGGAATCAGAGAGAGAAGGAAGTAGAAAATAGGAGATAGAAGAGAAGAGAAGAATAGACAAGTGGTCCACAAGATAAAGATAAATCTCAATGAACCAAAGCACTACGTATTGAGATAGAACCTGAGAAGATAAACAAAATCATTGTCAAGGACTACTTAGAAGCAACCTCCAAGCATTAGATCTCCTTGAGCTCCCTGGTAGACAAAAAATGCTCACCAAACACTAGCTTCTTCTCTGATGCTCAAACAACAAATCTGATGGTTCCATTGGCTTTGAAAGGGGAGTAAAAACCATGGGACACCTAATCAGAATTCTTCAAGATCACTCCCTCTTCTTCTTCCCGATTTGGAGTGCTGTTTGTTGTTTGAAAATTGCAATCGGGCTGCGCACAAATTCGAAAGCCCCTCTTTTTACATGAGATCTCCCAAAATTGGTTGAAAAGCCACTTGCTTTTTGCATGTCTCTCTATTCTAGAAGTTTTCTACACCTTTTTAGGATATTTACAAGAAATAATATCCAAAATATCAAAAATAGGCTAAACTTGTCCAAAAAACTCATAATTTGGAACTGACCATACTATGGACACTAACACTAATGACCAATATAGCATTGACTCTCTAGATTAATAAGAAAGTTGAATGATGATGCACTTCAAGGTTTTTCATATTGTGTTCGCGTAGTGGGACGACAACGTAGGGTGAATCATTAAAAAAAGGTAGCGAACAAGTCCAAGCATGCTACTCTAGTTTAGGAAGGGGATGTGGCAAGTCATTTTCAAGGGGATGTGGTATAGGACATACTAGTGACAACCAATAAAATAGGTTAAATAAATAATTTGGTGACATGTAAGTTTCAAGAGGCCATGGCAATTTTAGAGGCAAGGGGAGCCTTAAAGGAATAGGTGGATGGTAGAACAGAGGTTCTAATAGTTCTAGTATTATTTGCCATTATTGTGACAAAATAGGTCATAATACAATCCATTGTTATGCCAAGAAGGATGCTATCCATAGCGGTAAATTGTAGCAAGAAAAATATGTATTATCTTCACGATAAAATAAAGATAAAAATGAGCGTTTGTTTGTTATATAACATATGATGAATATTGTTATAGAAAAGGGAGCAAATGATGATGTATCGTATGTTGATTCAGATGCATCTAATCATATGACTAGTCATGTTGAATGGTTTAGAGAGATGTAGGATTTATAAAGTCGAGGCTACGTGTAGATGGTCATGACACCTAATTTCACACATTGAAAAAGTTCCCTTGTCCTTGTATGATGATCAGACAAAGAGTTTGTCATATGTATTACATATGCCATCCATTACAAAAAATTTAGTATCAATTAATCAAATGGTAGATCAAGGGCTACAAGTTTGATTTAATGCTAAAAAAAATTTTGTGAAAGATTTTAGTGATAAGTGTAGGTTGGTTACAAAAGGAAGTAGAGTTAGCGGTATGTTTACTTTGGATGCTAGAATTCCTACTCTAAATGATACTATGTATACTAAAGTTGGTTACATGGTTGCCTGCTTTTAGAGTTGCAAAGTTTCATAAAGTGTGTGAAGTATGTTGTTTGATATGCAAGCAAGACAATATTTTTCACATGATAGAGATGCGAGCATGAATTTACTTCATGTTGTGTCTACCGGATGCTAGGGGGCCTACATAAAATATATCTCTTGGTGGCATATTTTGTTACATTTATTGATGATGGTTTAAGAAAGCCATGGGTGTATTTCACGAAGAAAAAGAGTGATGTGTTTAAGCACTTCAAAACTTTCAAGGTTGATGAGAAACAAAAATGGGCTTGAAAGTTAAGTTCTTGAGGTTAGACAAAGGGGGAAAGTACCTCTCTAATGAGTTTAGTAACTTCTTGAGGTCTCATGGGATAAGTACATAGTCTACTTGCATATATATCCCACAACAAACTGGAGTTATAGAAAGGAAAAATAGCCATATTATAGAAGTTGCATGAGCATTGATGGTGGCTAAAAAGAATTTATCAAAATAATTTTTAGTCTGAAGTTGTTCATACTACTACCTATATTACGAATAGAACTCCCACATCTTGAGTTTATGGAATAACCTCCAAAGAATGCTTTACAGGCAAGAAGCCCAATGTGTCACACTTGAAAGTGTTTGGTTGTATTGGATATGTTCATGTACACGGATATTATTTTCGATTAAATGAGTAGTTTGTATGTATCTAGTGGTAATGCATTGGATGATGATGATGAAAGTTATGTATAGAAAGAAAAGCAAGAATGATGAAGCCTTAGTGGGTCAAAAACATCATATAGTACTACATCTACAGTTAACCCTTAGTTTGGGAGACTAAGCAATCTCACATCTCCAAGTACATTTACTAGTATTGCAGGTCAAAAAGAAAGTTTCAAATGGTAATGATGCATTTGCTAGTCATTTGGGGTTTGATGGAGATTTTAGTGGTTTAGAGAGTTTGGATTATGAGCTTAGTATTTCTTGAATTAAGATACACAGAGATCACATGGTAATATAAAGTTCCAATGAGTGATCCAATGGTACACAGGTCTAGCAGGATCAGACACCTTATTAAAAGATTTGGTTTTGAAGGCTAGCAACTCACCATTATGCTTATAAAGGTGGTTGTGGATATTGAGGCTGCTTGTTGTGAGGATGCTATTGGTCATGCTCATTGGGGTATAGTAATGGATGAGGAGATGGCTACTTAAGAGGCCAACAAGACTTGGGATCTAGTACCATTGCTAAGCGCAAGAAAGCTATTGGATGTAAAAGTGGATTTGCAAAATTAATCATAATGCAGATGGTTTTGTTAGCAGGATAAGGCTAGGCTAGTTACAAAAGGCTATGCTCAAACATATGGCATAGATTATGAAGAAACATTCATCCCAGTTGCTAGGATGGTAACTATTAGATGTGTGATTGCTTTGGCAACAACCAAAGATTGGAGTTTGAAACAAAAGGATATAAAGAACACCTTCTTGCATGGTGAATTGTAAGAAGAGATGTATATGGAGAAGCTAACATATTATCAAGATTCAGAGCAATCCACATATGTGTGCAAGTTAAAGAAGACGCTCTATGGGCTAAAGCAAGCACTTAGAGCATGGCCTAATATCAGAGAGTATCTTGTTAACATTGTCTTTTATGTTTTTGATGCTAATCACTCACTTTATGTGAGAAAGGGAGATGTAAGTTTGGTTGCAATAGTCATCTATATGGATGATTTGATTATTATAGGTAACATTGATAATGGGATTATTGAAGTTTGAGTTCCAAATGTCGCACATGTTACCTTTTGAAGAAGAAGTTTGAGATGAAGGGTTTGGGTAAATTGAGGTATTTTCTTGGTAAATGTGATGGTGGTATATGGTTATACCAAAGGTAGTATGGCTTGGATATATTGTCCAAGTATGGTATGATAGAGTGTAAGCTAGATATAGTTTGACACATATTGTTGTATGTGAAGTCTACTTTGCATTATGAACTTTTTTATGAGGTAGGTAAGGATATATAGATGTAGATTGGGCTAGTAGCATGTATGGCAGAAGATCTAGTATCGGATTCATATTTTCCCTTGGTACTGCAACAGTTACATGGAGGAGTAAAAAGCAACCTACAATTGCTTTATTGAGTATAAAGGCTAAGTTGGAGGTGCTGCTATGGCAACGTGTGAGGTGGTATGGCTGTAGATGTTATTGGGTAATTTGGATGTGCAAGTAGAGGGTCTAGTTGTCATTCATTATAACAACATGAGTATCATACAATAGGCTAGGAACCATGCGTTCCATGCTAAGACAAAAGGCATTGAAGTGCATTACCACTTTGTGAGAGAGAAGGTACTCATAGGTGAGATCAACTTGGTATATATTAGCACATAGAATCAAATAGTTGACATCTTCATGAAGGTATTGGGTGGAGAGAAGCTTTGAATGTTTTGAAGCTTACTTGGAGTTGTAGAGATGTAGTTGAGCTTGAGATGACAAGCTCAACACATGCAAACATTGATGATGGACCACTTGGTTAGATAAGTCCACATGTCTACACTTTGTACATTAGTGGTCATTATGACTCTTACATGGCCACTAACTTATCACCTATTATATTTGGTTTATTACACCTATTTACATATAGACATAGTTATAGCACTAGTCAATTAGTATAGTCTATTATGCACTGTTTGATTTAGTAGGCCACTTTTTTTAATGTTATATCTTATCAATACTTTGTGTACATTGAGAAGTGTACGAAAAAAGATCAAAAAACTAGCAAGAAAATGTTTTTCTCTCCCTCTCTCTTCTTGAAGCCTACAATGGCTTGTGGATAACACATGTAAATAATATAGACCATATATAATAATACATCAATAAAATAGAACTATCTATCTCATATGCAACAAATGAATAAAATCTATTATTAATATAGTTCAATATGTTTTATACAACATACTACCTTATATACATTATATTTTAATAATGCGATATCATACCATATGTATTGACTAATATAATATGTATATGAGTGCATATATTATGATATGCTTATTATAATAATATATTATATATATTATATAATAAAACATATACATGTTTGAAGGGGATGGATGTCATGTGGCTACATGTTCAATGAAGGAAAAATAACGAAAAGACATCTATACAAGTATTTAAGATATACACTTATGAAATACTTATGATCCTAATAGGTTTTTCAAGATCAAAATTGGTCCACTAAAATAGTCTAATTTTCCATTATTAAGTTCTAATAACTTAATGAGAACTTTGGGAGCATCTAGACATCTACAAGGTTTAATCTTGAGTGCTTAAGTTGTCCAAGATTTTAAAAATATTAAAAAGTTATGCATTAAAAAAATGGTATTTACAGCTATTTTGGGGGGAATTTTGTAATTCTACTAAGGGTGGCTTGTCAATTACTCTGTCAACTTCGATTTGTGTGCCTATATGACCCTATTTAGAGTTGGTATGTGGAAGCTATAGTGGAAAGAAGTTGCTATAGGATTGATGATGTCTTAGATAATTTGTGACAGTTAAATGGTCTTCTTGGATATATGTTGATATGAAGACCAAGTGAAAGGTTTTGTGATATTTTAGAGGGCTTGTATTGCTCTTCTATAAGGTAATTTGATGTACATGGGCTGTTTTGGTATTGGAATGCTCTATGGTTGTTTGCAGCTTGATTTTGGGCTACAAATACATTGTTTTGTGCTTGTATTATTGTATGGAAAACATCAAATCTTTTGAGGTGATTTAAATTGGATTTCTTTTGAGCCATAATCTTAGAAATTGGGATTTCACTAAGTCGTAGTCTCTATAATTGGGTTTTATGTGAGCCATAGTCTTAGAAATATAATCTGAAAGTGAATATATATGATGTATATGGATTTTGCCAAAGGTTCTTTGCAAAAATTATAATTTAAAGTTGGGTTTCTTCTATTTCATGTAGATTTGTTAGATGTTGGCTTCATCTTCTATAGAAATTCTTGTCTCTTCTGTAAATTCTTCTTGTTAAGGCCCTAGTGGTTTTAGGCTAGATATAGTAAATAACTGGACATGACTTCACCTTTCCTTAAAGATATAAGAGGATGCAAATATACTTGTTTTCAAATGGACACATGGATGACATATGATTGATAGTGTTACCTAATAAAACAATGATCACCTAGGATTTTAGAGGGACCCAATTGATGGATTCTCGAGCTTTCCTATAGCCACATTGTATTTCTTCCCTTTTCTTCCTATGGACCATTTAGTGGCTATTTCCACATAGTATTTCTTCCTTTTTTGTGCTAATATGGATCATTTAATGGTAGGAACCACTCATGTGTTAGCTCACTATAGCCTTCGTGAGTCTACCTACTACCTAATGGCATGTTAACATGCATGTGCCAAAAACATCACGACTCTCTCTCTCTCTCTCTCTCTCTCTCTCTCTCTCATATAGATAATCATGTAAACATTGGTAGAAACTTGCAAAATCCTTTACTATTCACAATAGTATGTTGTATATAATCATATGTATTGTTACATAACTTAAATTATAAAGGCATCCATTGTTAGTGTGCTTTCTCTTGTTAATACCATCAAAGATGCTCTCTCTCATTGGCTCAACTTACTAAGAATTGTATTTACTTCCAATTTCTTATAGACATTGCTTGCTTTAAGAAAGTGTTTTGGTGGAGGCGTATGAACATGTATGTACACATGGTTATCAATTCATTAAGAATAGATTACACTATCATAGGTAACCATATGCATATCTTATCTATCTTTACTATGAGCTATAGCTTATAGAATTGCCTACATCATCACTTAAAACCCACATACAAATATATTCTTAAGAGCAAATAAATAATGGTATGTACAAAAAAAAAAAAACCATCAAGATCTAGAATATGTTTAGGCCTCTATTCATGGATAGCAAGAAAGCAACTAAATTTCATAACATATATAGAGCATGTAGAACATATGTGAGAGTTAGTAAATAGAGATCCCCGCCTACCCGATTACACCATTCACACAGCATTACTCATTCAAGGCATGCTTTTACTATTTCATTGTGGTCACCAAGCCCCTCGTGGGCTTCATCTCCTGCAACCAAATTGCCATGTGGCCTTTGTTGGGCATCGTAGCACACACAGATACACAGATATACCTTATACTATATATTTTAATAATATGACACCATGTCATACATATTCATTAATGCGTGTATATGAGTATATATTTATACGATACGCTTATAATAATGTGCTATATATAATATATAATAAAACATTAGTAAAACTAAAAAGTTTTTTTGACATAATAAGTGATACTTTACAATGCAGGTATAACAATATAATATTGATATAATACCTATATGATATATTATATGATTAATATAATAAAGCAAAACATTACTACAGTGATCATCACTTTACAATACATACAATAATTTGTTATTATAATAATATTATAAAATATATATTTATAAATAATAATATAATTTATTAATAACATTATAGTATATATCACATTGTACGTACCATATATGTAGTAATCAAAACTATTTTGTGTGTGTACACATACACATACATGCACATACACCACACATATTAATATTAATACGCATTATATAAACATTTTGATTATTACTTTCTATGATAAAAGCTAAAATAGTTTTATTGATTAAAATAAAAGATCACATTAGCAAAATTTTATTGTAAAATTAGCTTTATTAGCTTCATATTATTTGAATCATTCATTCTAAACATTATTCTACTATATCCTTTGAGTTTAGTATAATGTGCTTAAATTTGTGTGCATGTATATAATTGTATGTTTAGCTTTGTGCGAGTATATGTGTGTCCATTTGTGTGGTATCATAAGTATCCATACTCTCCTCTCTTTTCACACACACACACACACACACACACACTCTCTCTCTCTCTCTCTCTATATATATATATATATATATATATATATATATATATATATATATATATATATATATATATATATATATATATATATATATGCTTATAGAACTTGTGCATTTTTGAAGATTTGAAAACCTACTCTAAGAAAATCTAGCATCAAGGTTGGTTGCCTTATTGAGAACCCATTTCAAGATAGTATCCTAATCAGTGAATTGTGTGTTTTTATGTGTGTTTGGGCATACATATGTGTAGATGTGTGTGTGTGTGTGTGCATATGTGCATATGTATGTGCATGTGTGCGAATGTGCATGCATGCATTCATCTTGACACATAGAAATGAGATTTAATACTCTTTTTTTTTGCCAACAAGATCACCTTTGTTTTTAATTTTGGATTCAGAGGCAAACTTTTCAACTATAAAAGGCTTTTACACAAATTGAAAGTATAAGCCCAACCAAGAGAAATCAATATGTTGGAAAAATGTATGGCAGTAGTAGGTGAAAGGTCAAGGAGGTTGTGAAGGAATGGGAACTGTTGGGCTAGGATAAGGTCCACTGTCACATTAGATCTTTCTGCATAAAATTTGAAACATAGAAAAAAAGCCCTCAATAATTGTGGGTCCTTTCTTCCTGCAACTCTTTAAGATTGAACACGATAAGTTTAAAAGTAGTTGCCTAGAAAAAGCAACTTGACTAGCTAGAAAAGACTCTCAACACACTTACCTAGAAAAAGCAGCTTGACTAGGTAGAAAAAGACTCCCAACACAAAACTTGCAATGCTCCCTTTTCTTGTACTAGATCTTATTGCTTGGGAGTTGTTAACGGAACTTGGAACTCTTTTGTAATCGACACAAAAACCGAGTGCAAAACTTGCACATTTAAATTGAGAACTCTTATGAGGTTTTGAATAATTTAAAATAGGTTATCTTATCTTTTGCTGTCATATTCAAACTCTTGTTCTAAGTTTGCTTGTTCATTTGACATTACTAAGTTTTTGCTAGAATTTTTTAGGACCTTTTTGCTAAGCTCTCAAAAGATGGTTTCCTTATATACCTTCACTTCAGCAACTTCAAAATGATTATTGACAAAAATTTAAAAAACATAAACCAAGATATAGGGCAACATAGATTTCCAAATAGTATTTGAGACAAAAAACATGGTTGCAACTTGCACAAGATAGGGCAAAACCGTGTCATTCAAGTCTAATGGATTTTCGCATAAAAGTCGCATGGAGATTAGTAATGTCTTTTTGGAATATACATGAGAGGAGAGCTCAAAGTCCTCTTTTGTGTATATCACAAAGTACATGTCTTCAAGTCATATCATAAAAAGTGGATACTAACCTAAGTAGAAAGACAAATTGGATGCACAAACATAAGACCATAAATTGGTCTCTTTTTTATTATGAAAAGGATGTTATGTTACAATGATATTTGCAACATTACAAAGGAACATGCCCATTGGTAAACAATCTTTTTTCTCTTTTCCTATCTACAATGGTTGAAGCTATGCAAGAAGAAGATGAAAATGACAATCTAGTTAAGTTATGAGAGAGTTTTAAAGTTTTGTTCTCATATTGAGATCAATGGTGCAACCATGTGCATAGATTTTGCACACTTTTCCCATGGTTTGTGTTTGTTTTCTTGATGTAGGAGGGTTCCCATCATTTTGGTGTGCAATTGGGAAAGAAGCTAATCTCAAGACTTGTAAAGAATTTCAAGCACAAAGAAATGCAAATCTAGAAGCTTTTAGAGGCAACATAATGTATTAATGGTGGAGCAATAGTGGAATTATAGTATTTAAAGATTTGGCAATAACTGTTGATGGTGGTTTGAGTTTCTAAAATCTTTTTCCTGTAGAGTCCTCTCAAAGAAAATGGATGCTTATAGCGGTAATGATGTTATGGAGCAACTAGAGTTTTATAGTCTTAAGGGTTCATAAGAGTCAAAAAAGAAGGTTTTACTGATGTTGGCTTCTCTAATCTACACAAAAATTTGAGAAGGAGCCAACCCTAGTCCTTTTCTAATCATCTCTCTCTTGTAGAATGCCCTCAAACATGACAAAACATGGAAAAAAGAAAAACGAGGAAATATGATGGAGTATATGTCAAAAATTCCACTAGCAAGCTCAATGGCTACAAAAGAGTAGGAAAAACTCCAAAGGCCATAGCAGTACCATTAGAGGAAGAAACTTTTGAAGGTGGATTCCGTTGAAGTGATATTTCAAATTAGAAAGCCAAGGATGGGTAACATCGAAGGAAGGTAGTGCAATATATTGGGTATGAGAAATCTTCCTCAAATGAGAAAAAGACCAAAGCTAGGCTTGGAGGCATAAGCATCATCAACTTATTAAGATTGAATAAAAGGTGGAAGAACAAAATAATTAGAGAAATGAAGCACATTGAATGCTTTGGGGCAATATGTCATAATGCCTTTGACATGAAGCATGCTATATGTACGATGGAGGCTAAATTGCAAGCACTTGGAGACAAGATGAAATGCCAAAAAGCACCTTAAAAGAGATTCCAACACAAAGACAAGAAGCTTGCACATGCTAGGGAAATGTTTTGTTGGTAATGGAGGTGGATTGACCAGAGATGAAGGAACATAAATATAAATTTCTATTAATTCTTGTGCACCAATTATGTGCATAAGTAGAAGAAGGATGAAGACAGAGGAGGAAAAGAAGAGAAGGAAGAGAGTGTAAAGGGAAAGCTTGAAAAAATAGAGACGAAGGGCTCCTTTGGACCTAAGGTCAATGCCTCTTCATCTCCTCATTCATCTACCTCTCTTCACTATTCCTCATACCCTTTTCCATCCCAGTTGTTCCTCTTTGCATCTCCCCTTTTTCTATGACCGAGGAGGAAAATCCATTAAGTGTGCCTTCATTCAAGTAATCCATGCTAGTGTGGGAGCTGACCCTTGTGCCACACAACCTACTTACCCAATCACCATGCTTCAACCAACCTTGACCTTGCTATTGTTGTTGCTTGAGTGATTTGTGTAATGCTTAGGCTACTAACACTTGACATTGGGTGAGCGAGGTGCATAAGTATACACATTGCTATACTTTCCACCAAGCCATGTGTAGAACCCAACAAGAGGGGATTGCTTAGCAACACCTCAAGCCCTTGCTTCCTTGTGTGATGGCAATGAATCCCTCAAGTTCCCCCTTTTCCTTCATTAATAATTGCAATCTCCCCACCTCTTGTATGCAACACTAATGTCTTCCTAAGGTGGAGAAGGAGGTGAGAGTGGAGGTTGGAGTAGGCAACACCAAAATCTCTCCCCCAACATAACCCCTTGCGATTAGCATAGAAGATGAAGATGATTAGTATCTTTGAATAAGAAAAGAGAAAGACAAAAATATATTAGATCCTTTTTCAATGCTTCATAAGCATGCTGTCATTCCTTGATCTACGTGAAAACAACCAACAACTTGTATGAAGGTTGAGCATTTAGCATGCAATTTAAGACAAAATATCAGTAATATCCATGTGGACAATAAAACATTGAACTCCCTTGTAATTCATTGGTGATGGAAAATTGAGAATAACTTTGATATTCAAGATCTTAGTTGCAATGCCATTCTTGGAAACTATGTTCCCTAAGATACAACCATACTTTACCTAGGATGCAAGCACTTCAAGGGGTTCCTTACTTGTAATGTTCAAAGACAACTCAAAGCTTTTGCAAATGTTTAATCCAGTTGGTGTATGCATAGAGATAATCCACAAAGACTTTTATTATTTGAAGAGCATGTCCTTGAAAATGGTGTATCTTAGTTGTCTCACAAGACAACCCCTCATGGCCTTGCAGCCAGGAGCGTCCAAGGGACACACTACCCTAGTTGCTACTATAGATATCATGTTTGTAGAGACAACCCCTCACGGCTTTGCAGCCAGGAGCGTCCAAGGGACACACTACCCTAGTTGCTACTATAGATATCATGTTTGTAGGGAAACTACAAGAGTCTTGAACAAAAAAGTGAAAATTGTATTTTATGTCTCCAATAGTTACCTGCACATTAGGACATGCAGCATATAACTCTCCAGAATATTTATTTGCAGCTCTCATTCACCAACCTGGATCAACATCTATGGACCATCCGCCACTTTCATAGAGACTCCTTACCATGACGTTTATCTCCGAGCCATGGTCTAAGAGTGCAATACATGGTGTTTCTTTTTCTCCAATTTTGGTGATTGTCTCCGTTGTTGCTCTTGCCCAATGCATGCAGGAGTAGTGACAGCCTCTTCCTCCTCATGCATGTGCTGTAGACAGCCTTTTTTTTGAGAGATGGGCTGCCCAACTAGTTTGGACCAGCCAATCATTACATTTTCAGCTTTCACTTCATGCTTTCTTTATCTTCAGCTTCAATTGCTGCAATTAATTCTTTAACTGCTTCAAGTTGAGTTTCTTATGAAGTGAGCTTCTCTTCATCCTACACAAAAACTCAAAGAACTTGCAAAAAGCATGCATTGTTTCTTCAGCTTCATCACCAACATATTGTCTTTTCCTTTTGATTACATTAATAATTACATCATGGAATTCATGTTTGGCAATTCCAAGAACTTCGCCTAAGGTGAATTCAATTTTGCTTCCTAGAATTAGTTCTTCTAGGACTCGTTTGAGATCGGTTTTGCAGATTCTATGTTAGACTGCAATTTGTAGCATGGTTGCTTGCCTTTCTTCTTTCCTTTGGTCTTCTTTGTTTGTAGCGCATCTTCCATATCTTGATCCGAGGTTATATTTTCAACAAGCTTTGGTAGTTTATGTATTCTTCTAGTTACCCGTTTCGGAGGGCCAGAAGAAGAAGGTCATGGTTCATCTTCTCTTCTTCTCTTTTCTTCAATCAAGACTTCTTTATGATTGACGTTAGCCAAATGTGCAAAGGTGGAAAAAGAATCTACCAATTCTTTCCAACTAGTTATTCCTCAAATGCACCGACTGACGTTAGCCAAATCTTCTTTGGCTACTTTACCATGTTCCATTTGATCTAGTGCATGCATCCATACTTTAGATTGTACATTAGCTTTACATGCTTTCAAACTTGATTTAGTTGGCTCAATTTGCAGCCCATAGGAGTTGCATCAATTGCTGCATAGGCATTCTTTACAGCTAAATCTTCCAATCTTTTCTTCATTCCACCATTGCCAAAATTTTGCTCTAGTGGAAGACCAGTTTCAGCTACATGAATTCTTCTATCTTTCCGAAAATGAGCTTTTGTGCTTCAGCCTCACGGAAGGCAGAACACTCCCTCTTGTCATGTCGTTGGCTGTCACACCAAATACAATGCCTCTTAAAGCCTTCTCTCATGGGTCTTTGAGTTGATGAACGTCCTCGTTCTTCAACTTTGACATCCAGCTTCTCCACCTTGGAACTAATTTTTGTAAGATTCAGATGAAGGTCACACATGCTTTTAATGAGTTCATCCATGACATCATTTTTAGAAGGAATAGAAGAAGAAAGAGTTGGTTGATTAGTCAAATGAATAGGGGATTTTGAAGATGGAACAAGCTGAGAGAGAGAGAGAGAGAGAGAGAGAGAGAGAGAGAGAGAGAGAGAGAGAGAGAGAGAGAGAGAGAGAGAGAGAGAGAGAGAGAGAGAGAGAGAGAGAGAGAGAGAGAGAGAGAGAGAGAGAGAGAGAGATGCATGCATGTAAATACATAGACACACATGTAGAGATGAACATGTGTTAAAGTTCATAGCAATTGAAAAGGTTATGCCAAGGAGGGGACTAAAAGAAGGCCCAAAAAGTCTTGCTCTCCCTATCTCTCTATTATATTATTCCCCCACAAACTATATATATATATATATATATATATATATATATATATATATATATATATATATATATATATATATATATATATATATATATATATTCCCAAATGTACTCTCATATCAAAGCATTGATTAAACAAATACCAAGCGGCTGCCACCCCCTCCCCCAACACACACACACACACACACACACACACACACACACACACACACACACACACACACACACACACACACACACACACACACACACACACACACACACACACACACACACACACACACACACACACACACACACACACACACACACACACACACACACACACACACACACACACACACACACACACACACAGAGTTGAATCACACAAACAATGAATACACTCAATATCCATAAGGAATATATAAGAAATCCAAAAGAATCACAACTTACAATCTAAAAATGACAAACATCCATATAAGAGATAGAGAGATCTTAAGCAAAAGTTTATTTACATAAAGAAGGAATACACATGTAAAAGCCGTATATATGTTCACAAAGCATACTAACATATAAAGGATATATTTCCACATATAACATATACACAAAGAGAGAGAGAGAGAGAGAGAGAGAGAGAGAGAGAGAGAGAGAGAGAGAGAGAGAGAGAGAGAGAGAGAGAGAGAGAGAGAGAGAGAGAGAGAGAGAGAGAGAGAGAGAGAGAGAGAGAGAGAGAGAGAGAGAGAGAGAGAGAGAGAGAGAGAGAGAGAGAGAGAGAGAGAGAGAGAGAGAGAGAGAGAGAGAGAGAGAGAGAGAGATGCATGCATGTAAATACATAGACACACATGTAGAGATGAACATGTGTTAAAGTTCATAGCAATTGAAAAGGTTATGCCAAGGAGGGGACTAAAAGAAGGCCCAAAAAGTCTTGCTCTCCCTATCTCTCTATTATATTATTCCCCCACAAACTATATATATATATATATATATATATATATATATATATATTCCCAAATGTACTCTCATATCAAAGCATTGATTAAACAAATACCAAGCGGCTGCCACCCCCTCCCCCAACACACACACACACACACACACAGAGTTGAATCACACAAACAATGAATACACTCAATATCCATAAGGAATATATAAGAAATCCAAAAGAATCACAACTTACAATCTAAAAATGACAAACATCCATATAAGAGATAGAGAGATCTTAAGCAAAAGTTTATTTACATAAAGAAGGAATACACATGTAAAAGCCGTATATATGTTCACAAAGCATACTAACATATAAAGGATATATTTCCACATATAACATATACACAAAGAGAGAGAGAGAGAGAGAGAGAGAGAGAGAGAGAGAGAGAGAGAGAGAGAGAGAGAGAGAGAGAGAGAGAGAGAGAGAGAGAGAGAGAGAGAGAGAGAGAGAGAGAGAGAGAGAGATGCATGCATGTAAATACATAGACACACATGTAGAGATGAACATGTGTTAAAGTTCATAGCAATTGAAAAGGTTATGCCAAGGAGGGGACTAAAAGAAGGCCCAAAAAGTCTTGCTCTCCCTATCTCTCTATTATATTATTCCCCCACAAACTATATATATATATATATATATATATATATATATATTCCCAAATGTACTCTCATATCAAAGCATTGATTAAACAAATACCAAGCGGCTGCCACCCCCTCCCCCAACACACACACACACACACACACACACACACAGAGTTGAATCACACAAACAATGAATACACTCAATATCCATAAGGAATATATAAGAAATCCAAAAGAATCACAACTTACAATCTAAAAATGACAAACATCCATATAAGAGATAGAGAGATCTTAAGCAAAAGTTTATTTACATAAAGAAGGAATACACATGTAAAAGCCGTATATATGTTCACAAAGCATACTAACATATAAAGGATATATTTCCACATATAACATATACACAAAGAGAGAGAGAGAGAGAGAGAGAGAGAGAGAGAGAGAGAGAGAGAGAGAGAGAGAGAGAGAGAGAGAGAGAGAGAGAGAGAGAGAGAGAGAGAGAGAGAGAGAGAGAGAGAGAGAGAGAGAGAGAGAGAGAGAGAGAGAGAGAGAGAGAGAGAGAGAGAGAGAGAGAGGGAGGGAGCTTAATTCCATGAACATTTAATATGCTTTCCATAGAAAACACATAAATATACTTCACATTAAGCAGCATTACACATGTAAGTTGGTCTATATACGTAAATAATTAAAAGGAGCAAGGATGTTATCCATAAAAAATACTTAAACATAATTCACATCAAGAAGGAACATACATATAAACCGGTCTATATATGCTCACCAAATATACTTATATCTCAACATGAACGAACACACACACACACACACACACACACACACACACACACACACACACACACACACACAGCTTAATTAGATAAACATTTAATATATTTTCTATATAAATTACTTAAATATACTTCACATCAAGAAGCATTACACATGCAAACCGGTCTATATATGCTAACCAAATATACCACATATATCATGAGAGAGAGAGAGAGAGAGAGAGAGAGAGAGAGAGAGAGAGAGAGAGAGAGAGAGAGAGAGAGAGAGAGAGAGAGAGAGAGAGAGAGAGAGAGAGAGAGAGAGAGAGAGAGAGAGAGAGAGAGAGAGAGAGAGAGAGAGAGAGAGAGAGAGAGAGAGAGAGAGAGAGAGATGAATCACATAAACAATAAATGCACTCAATATCCACAATCCAAAATATATGCATACATTTCCATAGTAACAATTTCCCATAAGATATGAACATCTATATACTAAAATGTAGACATATGAAGGCAATAATTTAATGTAGCTAGCATGCTTTTCATTGAAAACACACACACACACACACACACACACACACACACACACACACACACACACACACACACACACACACACACACACACACACACACACACACACACACACACACACACACACACACACACACACACACACACACACACACACACACACACACACACACACACACACACACACACACACACACACACACACACACACACACACACACACACACACACACACACACACACACACACACACACACACACACACACACACACACACACACGCACGCGCACGCACACGCACACACACGCACACACACACACACACACACACGTGGCATTACTGAATGCACAAAATATCAACAAGATATGTATACATTTTCATAGTAACATTTATACATAATACATGAACATCGATACAGTAATATACCAACATATCAAGCTAATAATTTAATGCAACAATCATGATTTTCATTGAAAATACTTAAGCGTGCGCGCGCGCACACACAGAGAGAGAGAGAGAGAGAGAGAGAGAGAGAGAGAGAGAGAGAGAGAGAGAGAGAGAGAGAGAGAGAGAGAGAGAGAGAGAGAGAGAGAGAGAGAGAGAGAGAGAGAGAGAGAGAGAGAGAGAGAGAGAGAGAGAGAGAGAGAGAGAGAGAGAGAGAGAGATGGGTAAATGACATAAATAATCAATCTACTCAGTAGACTATGAAAAATATTAAAAACACAATGAAGAAAATCACATTATCAATTTAAAAGGAGCTTTCAACATAACTGGCCAATCCAACACAAATAAGAGAAGACTAAGAAAATATAGCAATGGCCAATCCAATACAAATGACATTAAAAAGATACCACCACAAGTTCAACATCTAGCACCTAATTCTTATGGGCCAAAACCCCACATTGTTGCTACCAAATATAGGTCCTACATCTCTATCAACCCTAGGTGCAACAATGCATGCCGTACTTGCCATATCATTACCAATCTAGATATAGTGACGGTGTTCAAATGCCCAATTTACACCCTCAAGTTTGTAACTTCATCCTAGAGCCTACCTACTTTAAGCTTCAAAGACTAAGGTTGTAGTCTATAGCCAATCGGGCAAACCACAAAGCCATTCGAGTTGCCCCATAGCATGCCCCACATCTCTCCATACATTTCATTAGTGTCCTTCTAAATTTTGGAAATGATGTCAAGCAAACCTTGCAAAGCATCATCAACTGCAGTTCTCCAAGAGTTGTCTCTCCATACATTTCACTAATGTCCTTCCGAATGTTGGAAATGATGTTAAGCAAACCTTGCAAAGAAGCATTAACTCCGACTCTCTACGAGTTCTCTCTCTTAGCCACATAGTGAAGATGTGAAGTCCACTTGCCATAGTTTGAACAACATAGTTGAACTTGCTGTTGCAAGGCTTCTTGTGCAAGATCAATTTGTAAGCGCTGAGGCTAATGGCTATCTACTTTAGACCGAAATGAAGGCTCTCTTCACGACTTTCCCTCTTGCCATTTTCTTTGTCCTTCTCACATTGATACGCCTTTGTAGGGTAGATAGAACTACCTTGAGCATGTCACTATCTAAAGTTTGAATCGTGGTGTTACGGTTGCACAACTTCATGTATGTTCCAATAGCAAAGGAAGCAAATGATTAAACTTTCAATAATGTTCTATTTATCTAATCTAATCTAACAAAATAAAAATTACCCAAGGAGAAAAATGTACTTAAACCACACCTATAGTTGTAGTGATTTAAAAAGTTAGGAAGACGATATGACAACACGGTACTATATTAGAAGACAATTTATCTAGGTGTTCATCACTTCTTAGTTATAGGAGGTTTACAAATGAATTGCTAATTTGATTATGTTAAAATTGAGAGAGAGAGAGAGAGAGAGAGAGAGAGAGAGAGAGAGAGAGAGAGAGAGAGAGAGAGAGAGAGAGAGAGAGAGAGAGAGAGAGAGAGAGAGAGAGAGAGAGAGAGAGAGAGAGAGAGAGAGAGAGAGAGAGAGAGAGAGAGAGAGAGAGAGAGAGAGAGAGAGAGAGAGAGAGAGAGAGAGAGAGAGAGAGAGAGAGAGAGAGAGAGAGAGTTGCAACGATTGAGAAGGTAGAAACTATGAAGATCAAGGAGGAGAAGACCACACTATTAGCAAATCAACAAAAATATTGATTGAAATGTATTGAAAGTCTCTCTTATGCTTTCTCTCACATATACACACAGCCTTTGTGCTCAATCATGTCATAAAGGATTGCAATAGATAACTTTCATCAGGAATTTTAAAAGAAACCAAAACTTGAAACCACATTAAGCTAATAATTTTAAAGGGTTTTCTTTCATTCATGTAGTAAGAAATATTTACATCACCATTTGAAAATGGTTTGGTTGGCCAATGGCCCAGAATCAAGTCTAAGATAATCAAGGTTATGACAATAATCATGCCCAAAAATTTTTAAAAAAGGTTTTGAAAACATAAATGGATATTTATATTGTATTGCCTCAACGACTTGAATCTGAATGATAGTTCAAATTAAGTCTGACTGAAACTAAATACTATGGCTAAGCGGTCATATTGACCCATGAAGTGCTGTAGCGTTAGCATTTGTGGCTTGACAATTAATAGTGCTGATTATACTTAAGGACTGGTCATCATAATAGCGGAAGAGAGTAAGGCAACCACAGATTAGGGATCACTATTAAGCCTTTTTGAACATTCGAAAAAGGTAAGTTATTGATAGCTTTGTCTAAGATAGGCAACATATACACATTTGCTTGGAGTATCCTTCCTTCAACTCTTTGCAAGCTCCTTTAGATCCAATATATCATTTATGTGCAAATTAAGCGTGGTGCTAAATCAATGGACCCAAGAGCTAGATACAAAATCTCTCTCGTGCTTTTTAAAAAATATATTAGAAAATAACATCAGATTATTTAAAAATGCAACATATTATTTTTAAAAACACCACATTAAAAAAAATGTCAGCACAGTACTGGTGAGTAGGGCCTAAATTTGACGGGTCCCTTAGATTTTTTTAATGATAGGAAAATTTTAAAAATTTCTTTCACATGACAGGTGATATAAAAATTTTCATTAGTCAAATGACATACAAAAAATGTGAATGACATGTGACATAGAAAAGTCTCTAATTAAGGTTTTAAAACTACAAATTTGGATACTCATAGGATCTAAAATCAATGTTCAATTCCCTTTGCATATGACAAATAAGTTTTCTCTACCTAACAACACTCCATCATAAGAATATAAGTTCAAAATGCTACAACCTATCATAGGAAAATAGATTCTAAATTTAACAACCCAATGTGAGTCACAATCCATCATCCATATATAGATTCCCATCAACCATTCATCATAAAATAAATAATTTAAAACTCTCCATGAAAATCACCAGCATAGGTAGCAAGAAGATGCATCCATTCGATCATTCTAGTGGCATTGCCCTTCTATTCTTTG
The DNA here is from genome assembly GCF_053477565.2 of Lygodium microphyllum. NCBI lineage: Eukaryota > Viridiplantae > Streptophyta > Polypodiopsida > Schizaeales > Lygodiaceae > Lygodium > Lygodium microphyllum. Next base: position 62,949,063 of record NC_141148.1, read on the forward strand.
CATCCATCCAAATATCCCAAATATATTTCCAATCGATTTGGGAGCTATCATGCGCATCAATGGATAATAGCATTAATGCATCTAGTGTATCAAGACATAGACTGTACTTACTGGAATGACTATGCATGTTTGCCATAAATGCATCATCCCTGGATATAAATCCCACCAAGTCTTTGTGCTACTACAAAACTCCCAAGCATCATACATGCCCCTATTTCTTGTGACATGATATAGCATCCCAACAAAATCCTCTCACTCATTCATACATCTTCGAATTCATACATCTTCGAATATCAACCGTTTGACTATCAACATTAACTTTGTTGATTAGCCTTTCCAGCCATTCTTGGCTCCTTTTGTCTCGATCAATATCATCCATGGGATATGAAGAAGGATTAAATATCTTGAATGCATTGAAGACTGGTAGATCCTCAAATCTACTAGTTAAAGTATTCAAAACATTTTGCACATATTCTCGTGCAACACCAATGTATTTTGAAAGAGAACCTATCTCATTTCCATCACCTCCTAGCATCATACATGGCCTCAGATGTTTCATTATCCACTGGCAACAACCACACAAATCTACAAATTGCATGTCCTCTACCTCCATCATTGATATATGAAACATAGATAATTAGATGCTTTTCCATAGTGTAGTCAGTGCTCTCATCATGAGCAGTGAAAAGAAAGGACTAGCACATATCTCTGCATACATTTGCTTTCGAACATAGTCCCTTATAGCCAACATCATTTCCCTTCCTGAAACTGGATTTACATAGGATCCGTACTCATCTGATGCTGGCATATTTGGAGTAGAAAGCTCCCTTTGCAACTTGCATAAGTGTGGATATTTTTCCAATTATATGTCCTCACATACACAAAAATATACTAGTTTCATGCATGATATAATTTGCTTTCATTCACTATGGACTATGGTATCCAATCCATGGTCCATAGGTCCTTGGCAATCACTACCAATCTTTGCCTTGGTATTATGAGCACGTACTGCACTAATGTGATCAGAAGTCCTAGCATGATCATTCAATGCTGACAATTGGATGCTTTGAGAGCCTCATTGTGTATAGGTATTTACTTTGCTGGCATCTTGACACCATTGGCATTTCACTCTTTCCTCATTACATAGATTTTTACATATGTATGCCCATGGATGCAAAAGAGTCCATTGATGTCACCACTTTTGTTTCACCTTTTTAATAGAAGCATCAACATTGGAAGAACTCTCTGTTGCATTTCCCACATTCACACTTACATTTTCTGTAGCATTTGACACTACTGAAGTCATTCCCTCTCGCATTCTAGAAACATTTGCATTTAGTGCTGACATTTGACCCATAGTTTCATTGGCATCTCCTGATACCAAAACCCTAGACCCTCCACAAGCACTTTGGCCTCTTGATAAAAAAGAGGCTATAGAAGGACAAGCCTTTCTTTTCCTTGCCAAACCCTTTTGAGATTTGGATGGATCCATGGTCTAGCTACCTACAATACATAAAAAGATCACATAAAGTAATGTACATAATGTTATGATTATAATATGTATGCTTTTGAAAGGTTGTTATGTGAAACAACAAAATGAGTTTGAAAATGTGTACCTAAAGGCTAAAAGCTCAAGTCGATATATGTTGGTGAATTGAATAGAGATTTCCAAGTCCCAAGCCTCCCACTCAATCTCCAATAGTATCTATTGTCGCACAATAACTATCAAGGATGCTCACATCCATCAAACATTGAATCATAGTGCATATTATACTTTGAGTATAGCATTATGTTTCAAGTATTGCATATTAAGCACCATTGGTAGATTGAATCATAATGCATATGTACTTTGAGTATAACATTATGTTTCAAGTCCAAAAGATCATCTCCAATGGATTCAAGACTACATTTTTTCCATAAGAGTCTCTCTTTGGAAAAGATGAAGCAAAATTTTAGATGATGTGCATGCACCAATCACTCAGGTTGGCTAAGGTATGGCTCCTAAGGACATGTATGAAGTTAGGATGAGAAACCCAAAACAAATCCTCAATGAAAGGGATAGTTTCTATCTCGTCTACTACTTTTAAGTTAATTAAAGGAACCTACAAGCCTCACCCTCTCATCTTAAATCTTACTTTAGTGAGTACTCCTTGCTAACCTACAGAATGCCAAAGCCTAATAGCTAATTAGTAATAGCTAATAGTTATCGTGAATCATGATTCAACCTTAAACTCCTAAAACAAATCAAGCAATTGATAAAATATAAAAATTCATTGTATCACTAGTAATAGCTTGGGCTCTGTAGGTACCTGTTTGGTTGAAGAGGTCTCCTCTCAACTCTTGAGTATCCTTGGCAGCCATGGAACCTTGGGCCTCTGCTTATTGCAATCACCTTAGACTCGTGATGAGTAGGCTTACTCCTTCACCTCCCTCACCCTCCACTGAGTTGTGAGAGGCCCAAAGCTGTCATTTGATATTGGTGATTCGTGAAGTGGGTTTTGGGCAATGTGTCACCTTCCTCGATGCTCCTCTTGCTATAGCCTGTGATGAGTCACTATTAACTAATTGACTGCAGTCTATGCATCACTCGCTCAGACTCTTGAGTCCTGAGCTACATTCTGTAGCTATAGGCTATAGCCTTGAGCCTTAGCCTACCACCTAATAGCCTATTAGCTAGGTGGATCAAGCCAGCAGCTGCAACTCACGAGTCCAAAATCATGATGCCCTGATTGCATGGCTGAGTCCCACCTGCATTGCGTTTGCTGCCATATGTTAGCCTTTACCTAATTGCCCGGGCTGCCTTGAACCAACTTGCAACCCACCTACTCTTCTAGGGTTTTTGCCCACTTGCTATTTGAGGCCCTGTGCCTAGTGGCGCTGTGGCGAGCTTGTAGGTTCTAGCCACCTACAGTTAAGTGGTTGCCGTTGGTGCTTGTAGCCCTAGCCGTCGACTCCTAACTTAGCGGTGCCCACTGCCCCCACAGCCTTAGCCGTCGACTCCCAAGCCCTGCACCGTGCACGTGTGACAACTAACGAGACTACACGCAACACAATGTCACTTGAACCTTGGTGCCTTTCGAGTTGTAACGACTAGCCCTCGGCCCTCGAGCATCAACGATTCAGATATGCCCCAATGCCCAGTGTCTACTTCCACAGTCCACCTATTTTAAGGCTAAGGCTTTAAGCCTTACGGTTGAGTTGCCTACCCAGTGCCTACTTCAAGTTTCAAGTACATTGGTCAATCGCGACTGTATTGTAAGTTTGTTGGATGGAGAGTCGAGAATAGAGTTGTAGCCTACGAGCAGTGTGCACGCATCACGACAATGGACAAAGTTTGAGCTTGAAGTCTGAAGGTTTAGCAATGGTTGATTGCAGAGACTGCAGTCTGCGATGTGGATTGGAGGCGAGAGTATCAATCGACAGTACACTATTTCTCGAATCTCAACCACATTACAAGCCTAGATTGATTCAAGACCGTCGATTATGAAATCTTAGGTTTTCGTTTTAGATAAGGTAAGTGAAATATAGTCAATTGTAATAATAAGAGTCCAACTTACCAAGCCACGAAGTTCTAACTTGTAACCTAGTTAGTAGTTTGACATGCCAAATGACAGGGGCATTTTGACTGGGCATGTCGTGATGAGAGGCAAAATTAGATCTTCGACTTATATTTTGACAAGGCATTTTTGAAAAGCCTTGTTTTTATGCAAAATAGGCCTTGACAGGAAAAACAGCCGTCAATAAGTGGTGAGAGTTAACTCTCACATAAAGCGGAGTTTTCTTTCTATATAGAGAGTTCCCCCACCGCCCCCTCTTACACACACCGAAGAGCGCTATCCTGGAAGACTCCATGGCGCGCGCGCGCTGCTCTCCATCTGCCTCCACGTGCGCTGCTCTCCATCTGCCCGCGAGCGCGCGCGCGAGAGAGAGATTCTTCACGCCTGCGCTTGGTGAGCCTGCTCGCTGCCATGACTAATATGTTACCACTACGCTCGTTGCCACGTCTGTTGTTGCCACTGCACCTGGTGGGTCCGCTAGTTGTTTGGTTTTTAATAATGAAAAAAACATTATCTAGGCAATATTAGCATTTTTGCACAAAATACATTGTGGTAGGAAGTCATAATTTTTCAAATATTATCATCGCCTCCGCGGACCGGCATTGCCTACAGTTGGCCGCCTCGCCAGCGTTGCAGACTCTGAGAGAGAGAGAGAGAGAGAGAGAGAGAGAGAGAGAGGACTTGCGCTGCTCATCTGTGTGACTCTAATTCATGGCAGTTCTGACCATGGCAACTGCATGCATTAATGTCTGCGTCGACTTATGTTTAAAACGAAAATGAAATCTTTGCTGCTGTTTCCATATTGGCTGCAGAAGCGTCAGCCTTGAAGGTAGGGAACGCCATGGATGGGAGGCAGGGAGATTAATATGACTTGGACAACAAAGGTGCAAAGGTATTTCTCTATCTCTCTTTGTGTGTCCTCCAGGATGCCATGGAGCCCCCATGGCTCTCTCTCTCTCTCTCTCTCTCTCTTCCCCCCCACCCCCCACGCACACTATTTGGATGTCTCGATGGTTGCCTCAAAGGCAGGGAACGCCATGGATGTGGACGCAGGGAGCACGCGCGACCTTGCCCCTCCTCTCTCTCTTTGCTTGATGATGTGATCTATTTAATCCAATGTATGTATCTGTACTAATTTATGCATGTTACTTGACTGACAGATGAACCTGATATGATGATGGGGATCGAAGGCTGCTCCTTTCACAGTGACCAACGACTTGTCAAGAATCCCAATGTGGGGTTGATCATGGTGTGTACAAAATGATTGATACATTATCACGGAGGATTGTAATAGACAAGGAACTCCATGGCTACAAAGAGAAGGCAAACAATATGCACACTCAACAAATGTTCTCTTTTTATTTCATTGCATACACAGGTTACATATATAAAGGAGGAGATACTCCATCAATGATCCCTCACACTTTCCATGTGTGTTCCCATGTGACACCATACAACCCACACTTTACATGTGTGCCCTATGTGGCACACTTTACTCCACATCTCTCATCCATATTCATGCACCATACAATCTTAAGCACACAAGAGTGCTTTCACATAATACACACCCGCAAATACCGAAGCTTACATTCTCAACACCCCCTCTTAAGCGAGATGTTTACTTTACCTTATCACCCATCCAATGTAGCATTGCATGACCGCAGTTGCTACTTCTTAACACTCCCCCTCAATGCTATATTGGAGTGTTTATATGACTAGACACTCCTAGTCCACCATATGCATGTTTTATGTGCGTGTACAATGTTCGTTTGAGCACCACTTGCTCGGGTGAACCTACCCCATCCTTTTTGAACAATCCTAGATGTTCGGGAAAGGTATGACAAACCTCAAGGTGCAACAATCATGTGCACACACCACGCACTCGCAAAATTCTTTTTGAGATCTCAATCTCGGGTAGAGAACCCCTCACACAAGCCAATTCTTGTGCAAACTTATTTTGAATACATGTCGAGATTTATATGTATGAAACCAACCACTTTTGAGCTCTATGCGGCTCGGGTAGGAGTACCCTCATGCGATGGGTGAATATAAAATCTCGTGTACAATTGCCTTTGACACAAATGTGAATCATGAAGACATTTACAACTTTTATAGTTTCACTTTTGTTGTGTGAATTAGAAGCTTTATACATCCAATCTTAAAAGGTTTGGATAATAGGTATATGCCACATGTGGTCATGACTCGTCTTCTTTTTCCTTCTTCTTATCTTCGTCAGAGAATCTTTTAATTGGCTGGAGATTCATTGGTCATGAAGGCACGTCCATCGATGTTCATGCTAAGAGTGGGATCTGCATCTTCTTCTTCATCTTCTCCTTTTCAAAAACTGATGTACCCATTTTGTGGTGGGTCTTTCCGATTGTGAAAGAAGATTGCTTCTCCTTCTATTTCACGTCAAGTGCTATCTTTGGCTCAACAGCTTCTCTTGTATGGATATTTTCGGATGCCTTGCACTTACCTGTTCAGTGTAGCAGTAGAGCTATTCCAGTATAAACTGGTTATGCAGGACGTTCAATCTGCAGGCCACAATCCGGTGCTCATGAACAGTCCGGGGGGGCTTCCCAACAAGGAACTTCACTTCATCACATGCTCCTGCAAAGCCTTCTTAACCTTCCATTTAACAGTCGATACAGTAGACCGACCTTCCTTTCTGTATCCATGCTAGTGGGCTGAGACATGGCTGGCAGCCTGACTGCCTCCGTCAATTCCTGCTATGGCCTTCGATTCGGCAAGTTGCGTCGCATCCTGTGGCTCTACCTGGTCATGATGTTCCTCCTTATCCTACCCATCCTCTGCATCAGCGTCAGCGTAGCTGCCGTTCGTCTCCATCTTTAATTGCATCTTTTTCTTCGAATCATTTGTAGTCTGTTCTACAAGGCTTTCTTCTTAGCAGTTGTGCCAGATTCTTGACTGGCCACACTCATGTTGCCAAGAGAATAATGATGATGTGAAAGCTGACAGCAATTCACACTACCTTTGGAGCCTCTTCACATTTGTCTATTGCCTAGACTTCATCTTTGGCATTGTTGTAGTCGATATGTTGCAGCAGCTCTCTCTGGTGTACTCTAAAGAATATTATCTGTCCTCATCTCTCCCCAAAACTTATCGATATTCCTTATCCTTGTCTTTGCCTTCATTGTCCTCTTACTTTTGAATACTGTGATGACCTTCGTAAGATTCTTGTGATAGCATTGACACCAATACCATCCACAAAACCACACTGCTGATCGAGGACAATGACAGTTTCATTCGCAACTTACCTATCTTTAGCTTCCTCTCTTTTTTTCTACACTTTTGTTTGCAATCCCAGGTTGTTTCGAGGTTGCTCAACTAAGTCAGAGCTCTTTTCAAAACCCAATGTCTAATCTTCATTTTCTATTGTAGGCTCCAATGAGCTATTATCAGAGGTATCCATTTTCACAACACCTCCAAGGACATTCAGCCCCATCAAGGCACTTCAACCCCATCAGCACCTACCTTTGTATTTCTCTCTATGGTTGATGGTAGCTTCCTTCTTGAGTTCAGAACCCACATGCTCTTTCAACATGCATCTTCAAGGTGCTTTTCATATGCTTCTTCCCTTGAGAAGTCATTTCTTGATTCCACTCCACATGCTCATACTTGAGCACACACATGAGACACACCTCAACTAACATGCTTCAACTTGGCAAGATTGAAACCAGCCCAACACTACTTGCCATTCCAATGACAGTAAGCATATACACCTTCACATACTCCTTGCTCAAGGGCAAGAGCCAATAGGACAACAATGTCCACAAACAACAACCCTTCTCTTATTTGAGCTTTTTTTCATGCTCAAAAACAGCAATTGAAGAGGCAAAACAAACAAATACCTTTGACTTCTAATAGTAGCTTCTTTGATGATGATGGCTCCACTCACTTCTTGTGAAAAACTCCATTTCCAGCTTCCATTATACAAAGATCCTTCATTTGATGGCCTCTTCATAATTCTCAAAAGATTTTAGCTCCCTTGAAATCGTGAACCAGCATAATAATGAGTGTGCAAGATTTTTAAGGAAAGAATGGCTAAAACATACTAAGGCTAAATTAGGGAAAACCACATACAATGATATCTACACATATAAGTACACCATGATCAATAGCCCTAAACCTTGGCTCTGATACCATGTCAAGAATCCCAATGTGGGGTTGATCATGGTGTGTACAAAATGATTGATACATTATCACGGAGGATTGTAATAGACAAGGAACTCCATGGCTACAAAGAGAAGGCAAACAATATGCACACTCAACAAATGTTCTCTTTTTATTTCATTGCATACACAGGTTACATATATAAAGGAGGAGATACTCCATCAATGATCCCTCACACTTTCCATGTGTGTTCCCATGTGACACCATACAACCCACACTTTACATGTGTGCCCTATGTGGCACACTTTACTCCACATCTCTCATCCATATTCATGCACCATACAATCTTAAGCACACAAGAGTGCTTTCACATAATACACACCTGCAAATACCGAAGCTTACATTCTCAACACCCCCTCTTAAGCGAGATGTTTACTTTACCTTATCACCCATCCAATGTAGCATTGCATGACCGCAGTTGCTACTTCTTAACACGACTCGGGTCAGTTGCGCCTGAAGAAAAGCAGAAAATGAACTCGTTACATCAACATCAGAAGTCAAAATGAAGTCTATGAAAAGCAAACAAAAAATAAACGGGCCAGATTAGAATCGGATTGATCATTTGGCATTGAATGGAGTTGATATGGGGAAATGAATGAATTTGTAAAGTCGAAGCATGTATGCATGCTTTGTGCCTATCGGGAATAGAATGGCAGCTCGTCTAGAGTACTGCTTATGGGGAGACATTAATGCTATTGACGGCACCAGCTCTGACATGCGGGTGTTGCACTCCTTAAAAAGGAAAGAGATAGATCTGTGATGAATTTATGGTTTTTATAGATACTCAAGAGTCTAAAAACCTATATTTAGAAATTTAGAATTCGTGTCTCCTCTGAAGAGAAGGGAGAGAGATGAAGTGCCTTGGCGGAGCGAGAAGGGTTTGCACTAAGGAAAGCCTAGCGATGGCTTGAACAGAATCTCTCCGAGGTTAGCCAGGGCGTAACCGTGAGGGTTACTCACGGTTACGCCCCTCTCTCTCTCATAATGACATCTCCAGACCAATCTCTTTGACAAGCACACATAACCATAAAGCCTTCTTGCTCGAGGTACTTCTCGGGGGAGAAGGCGAAGGAAATTTTGCAGGAAGCTATGCTCTAGACTTTGGAGGTAAGCCCTTCGTGTCGCTTCCAGCATCTAGAAAGTTGAATCCCCATAGAATTTCACCTGAATCGCCTTGTCCATCCTCCCAAAAAAGAATTTGATCCTGAAAGTCGAGACAGGAGGAGTACGCCATGCTAATGTTCCTTAAAAACAAAAAGATCTTGAAGAAAGGGCCCTAATCGGTTTGCTTGTTGGTCCGAGACCCTCGGTGGAGACACTTAGGTCGTGGATTAGGTCAGAGTGGGGTCCTTTGTCGGCTAAAGTTGAGACTATTCAGGCCCTTCCCAAGGGGCACTACTTGTTTGTGTTTAAGCACAAGGATATGGCCTTCTTTGTGTCAGTGAGCCACTGTCAATGGATAATCAAGTCTTCACCGCCTAGTCTCTTTTGGTGGTACAAAGATTTTAACCCTGAACGGTCTGCCTTGGTCAACTACCTTGTCTAGGTTGAATTTTCAAACTTGCCTATGCATTACCATTCTCATTTGGCAGAGATCGGGGCTTCCTTGGGTAAGGTTTTAGGTGGCAGAAAGAAGACCAATTATGTTTCGTCTTGGCATCCTCAAGTCCTCATAGAGATGGATATCTTTGTAGCCCTGCCCACCAACATGGTTATCTACATTGATGATGGGGAGTTGTTTGAGCAAGAGATTAGCTACAAATATCTCCCCAATACTTGCTTTCATTGTGAGGACAAGTTGCACTTTGTCAAAAATTGCCCCATCAAATTTCCCCCTGCCCCTAGTCCGAGCCCATGGAAAAGGTTACGGAGTCTGAAGGAGGTAAGTTTACCACAGTGACCTATGCTAGGGGCAAACAAACCACTTAGAACTTGGATAAGGGTAAAGGAAAATCTAAGGAAAAACTCAGAATCTGGCAATCCAATCATTTCTTTGTTTTGGCTTCTCTTATAGGTTTTGATGATAGTGACTTTTTGGAGTTTGAAGTGTCAAAATTTAATATTGAGGAGTCTCTTTCCACTGAACTTGAATCCCATGTCAATAAAATGGATGAAGATTCTTTGTTGAATCTTAATCAATGCTCCTCTCCTGTTGACCTTGTCAATAAAGAAAATGTCACTGCCAATTAAAAAAATGTCACCCCTTCACCTCTGCCTACTTCTATGGAAGTTCAGAAGGACAATAAATGGGCCTTGGAGCCTGCCAGCTTGAGGTCGAAGTGTCTGTCAGGGAAGGCTAAAAAAGACAAGAGGGTTCACAAATGAAAGCCCTTTCCAAGAATATTAAGGGTCTCTCTGACCCTTCCAAGACTTGAAAATTCGTACATGGCTATCTGAAAATTCGATCGATGTTATTGCTTTGCAGGAAATCAAGGTGGTTGGAGATGATCTAGATAGAAGACTGAGGGAAGTTTCTCCCTCTCTATAATGGTTCACCTCCTCTCATCAGAGGGGGTCTGGAGGCATGGCATTAGGTATACTTATGAAATGGGTCCCAAGCTCCCCGAATGTTCTTTTTGGGGAACACTGGGTAGCGGTAAATATAGTCTCTTTTAACTGTTGGATTGTATCGATTTATGTTGTTGGGTCAGTGGCCCAGCGCACTCAACTTTGGTGTGATCTATCCTCCCTGATGGGGGATGTGCTTGTCATGGGAGATTTTAATATGGTAGAGAATAGTGTTGATAGGTTTATGGGTAAAGGATGGGTCGTCAATGGGGCCAAATTGCTAGCTTGGAAATCTTTAGTAGACAAACTCGATCTGTGGGATTGTGGAGAAGCAGGGGTTTTCTCCTGGCAGAATTATTCTAGGGGTGAGCTGGCCAAAAAATCCAGACTAGATAGATGCTATGTATCGATGCCTCTAGCTAATTCTTTCAACCGTGTCAAAAGCAAGACCAGGTTTGGCTCCTGCTTGTATGGCCATTATCCGTTCATTATTCCTGATCGGAAAGGGGAAAAAGTCAGAAAGCAATGGTTTGATATGGACCCTTCATTGTTCAATCTCCTTGTGGTTTAGGAGGCTATCAAGCGAGTTTGGTTTCTTCACTTTGGCAGACCAAGTAGTCCGGGATGTTGCTACTAAGAAGACTCAACAACTTATTGCTAATTTCAGAAAGGAAGTGGCTCTCATTTGAAAGAAACTGAGAAATCAGTTATTCAGTTCTCTGATAGAGCTAGAAAGTGGACCTCAAGATGAATCCATTCAAAACTATATTGTGGATTTACGTGCGAAGCTCAAACAAGAGGAAGAGATAGCTAACAAACATGCTTCACTATTTTTTCATGAATGGTGGGCAGGGAAGGTAGACTCGCCCATTAAACAGATGTTCAAGGTTCTAAAGAAAAAACAATCTAGGGATTTTGTTTCCCTTTTCATAGGATCGGATGGTAATATTAGATTAGAGCAGGATAATCTGGAGTTTGTGAGGTCCCACTTTGAAAAACTGTTTAGCCCTATAGAGATTATCTTCGAGTAGATAACCCGAGCAAGGAAATCTGGAACTTTAGGACCAAGGTGGTGCTTGAAGAAGATAGGGTGTGGATTGATCTCCCTTTCTCCATCACTAAAATTAAAGTTGCTATTGAGCCACTAGCTCCTCACAAGTCCCTCGGAATTGACGGATTACCGATTGAATTTTACCACACCTTCAAGGATACACTTGCTCCTTTTCTCCTGAGGATTTGGAAGGAAGCCATTAGATTCAGAGCTCTCCCTTTTTCCATTAATACATGTATCATCAAATTGTTGCATAAGAAGGGTGCTAGGGAAATTCTTGGCAATTGGGGGTTGCTCACTATGCTCACCACTTGTTATAATAAAATCTTTGCTAAGGTGGTTGCCCTCCGAATCACCCCCATGCTAATGAAATGGATTTGTTCAAAACAAAAAGGCTTCATAAAGGGTCGGAGAATCATCCTGGTGGTCATAGCCTTGTGGGAAGGGATTGAACATGCTGAGGACAAAGGTTATGACTGTATTTGTGAAAATTGACTTTGATAAGGTCTATGATCGACTGGAATGGTCCTTCATCCTACTAAGTCTAGAAAAAATGGGCTTTGGCCCTAGGCTGATCCGGTTTGTAACCACCTTGTTCGGACATGTTAGAGCTAGAGTGTCACTTAATGGAGCATTATTTGATTTTTTCGCCCTCTAACACATCAATTAGGCAAGGATGCCCCTTGGCCTTACTTTTGTTTGCAATCAGTTGATGGTTTGAATTGCTTGGTCAAAGGTAGAATTTTTGAGGGCACCATTAAAGGCATCCCCCTTCCAAACTCAAATAAACAGCAATGTCTTTCATTATTTGCTGATGATACTAATGCTCTTCTGACCAATGAGGATGAGTCTCTACAATCCTTTTGGGAGGCCATGGAATTTTTATGTATTGCCTCGAGCTCTCGAGTGAATCACAGTAAAACCCGAGTAAGAGTCTCCCTATCCCCCCTCTCGAACTGACTTCTGGAGCAAGGTTACAATGCCATTAAGGATGGGGTCATCTTTAGGTTACTTGGTATTCCCTTTGGTTTTCATGTGTCATTTAAGCAAAGGTGGGATTGGGTGATAGAGCGGTTTGTTGCTAGGCTAGAATGTTGGAGAGGCTTCCAATCCTCGTTAGTTGGAAGGGTCCTGGTCATCAACCACTTTCTCTCTGCATACATACTGTTTTTCTTGTGTTGCTGGAGACCTCCAGATTCTCATTTGAAGAGTATAATTAGTCATTGTAGGTGCTTTCTTTGGGCAGCTGATCCTTTCAGACGAGCAACCTCCAAAGTCAAGTGGGAGGTCTGTTGTCTCCCTACCTCTAAAGGAGGTTTAGGGATTAAAAATCTATCTAGTTGGGTTGACAAGCTGGCTATTAAGCTTATTATAAGTGCTTTGGTGGATCCTCACCAGGGGTGGTCTTTTCTTTTATTTAGAAACCTTCATCAATTTGCATTGGGTAAGCACAAGGGTTATTTTTCAAAAAGAAATGTACTACAACACAATATGATTTATTGAGGCTAATAAGATGATAGCTCAGTATCGCACATCCTCACTCTGTCTCTTGGATGACCATAATTTTTTATATGCTAGGGAATTGCACCATTATGCTATCAAATCTAACTCGATGAATTATGCATTTGTCCCTAAGCTCAAGCTATGAGTTCTCAAACTTTAGAGTCTATGAGTATTGACCAAACCCTAACTAGTCATTCATGAGTTGTCATGGTGCAAGGTGAATCCTTTGATAACCAATAGGGAAAACCCTACCACATTATCCAAGAAAAAAAAACTCCTAGTAACTAAGTCCTTTTCACATCCCCTCTACCTTAAGGCACAAACCAATCCTTCCTTTGCTTGTCATGATTAGTCCATGAGTCAATGTCCCATCCTCGCACTTTCCTGGACCCTCATGAGAAAGCCTCACATTGTGTGTTGTGAAAAACAAAGCATGATACATGCATCGTGATGGCATGGTTTAAGAGGTGAACAACTGAGCGTGTAAGGGACAAGTACTCAATATGCCATTTTTTAATCAATAAAATTTCATGAAATTAGCATGTCTTCTTAAATACATTGTTACATGGTACTAAAGAGATTTTACAAGGAGGACATCTCTATGACCATTGTTTGGAGGTGTCTTCTTTTTGTGAGATTACACTTTTTTGTTTGTATTCTTTCCTTCACTGTAAAAATGCTTGCAAATGTAATTCCAAATCCATCTCGTCCTTACTACCCAAGAAAATCTCAAAGTGAAGGGAAACACAAGAATAAGTCCCTATCTCAATGTGACCATGGATACCAGCACAAAAGCTTAGTGTGTCCTAAAGGTTTGGATAAGGGACCGACACTGTGTTGTGTAGCTAGCTTTCAAGCGTTGCCTAAATCTTCTTAGAGATATCTCTTTTGATCCTAACAAAATGTTATAAATATTATATGGGCATAAATAATACACTTTTTTGTTTATATTAAGAGACAAGTTTACCCTATATTTGAATGACCATGCAAGGGATATGGATACAAAACATGATCATCTAAAACAATAGTTGTAGCTTGCACACCATGTTTGTCAAGTTTAGATGAATGTATGCATATCAATCATGTGCTCTTAACTAGCCAATGCTTCATGGTCTCTCGCAATGCAAAGTGTCATGACCATAGTTGTCTCATCAGCCTAGCCTTTAACTAAGAATCTATTTCATGATCAAGCATGGCTCTTGAGCTAAGAAAAGAAAATAGACAAAGATGACGAGACTCACCAAGTTCCAATCTAAATTTTTACTGATGAGCTTTCAAGTTCATGCTAGTTGTAATAGTTGTGCCTATTTGTAGCTCCATGCTTCTTGATCTCCATGAGCTCCCCATGCAAGGTGTTGAACTCCATGTTGAGATATCGAGCTCCACTCGTAATATGCCAGGGTGACCGTTGTGCATTTATGTCACCGACGTGTTAGTTGCATATGCGGTTGGTAAACCGCCCATGAATAATAGCTAAATGACAGCTATCTTATCTACTCTAGTTCGTGGCTCAGTTAGTATGCCACCTTAGTTATTTGAGTTTGGTTTGAGACCCATATATAGGGTTCTTCTATTTCTTTGTATGAGGATTCTTTTTGGCTTACACAACTAAGAAGAGGAAAACTGTTTTCAGCCTCCACCTTCGTGTGTATTCCCCCATTGTGCAAGCAAGAAAGCTACAAGTGAGACTCCTTCCTTCTCTCCTACAATCTTGACATGGTATCAGAGCCTTATTCGTGGTAAGGAGCTCACGAAAGCAAGCCAAGCTCGCGGTGTTCTGGTAAGAGGAGCAGTGTTGCTTTCATTTTCTGTTTTGGGAGCAGATCTCTGCAGGCAGCACAGCCGGAAATTGCAAGTGTGTATTATCTCAGGTTGAGACGCCCTTCGCGGTGAAGCAAGAGGGCAGTATATGCTGCGGGAGAGGGCTTTAGCCCTCGGTGACCCTACTTTTTTTTTATTTGAGGCCATTTCGGGGCCTATTTTGGAGGCGGAAGTTTTCTGCACGCACTTAGGAAAAGGCCCAGTTTTATGCTGTGCAGCCACTGTTCTACAGGTCGGTGAAAAGTTACTGTAGAAATTGCATCGTATACCTGTGCGCAGAGACATTGAAAGTTACAGAATCATCCCCATTGCCTGTTGATGCAAAATCGTCACTAGGAAGTGACTGTGTGGTCAAATACCACTTTCGTCAGTTTTGCAGATTAGCCCTTGTGAGGCTGAAGTTGTGTTCTTTGCAGTGACAGAATTCTTTGCAGTGTTCTGTAGTGGCGTCTGATTCTCTTTCACAGATTGTCACTAAAAAGCTTGACAAGAACAACTTCCAAGCATGGAAGTTTAGAATGACGAATTTCCTTATGGGAAAAGGATATTGGGAATTTGTTGCAGGAAATGAAGAAGAACCAGTTCTTCCTGATGTTCCCAATCAACAGCAAATGCAGGCATTCAAAGCATGGCATGAGAGAGCCAGGAAAGTTATGTACTCGCTGTCTATCAGTATTTCAGACTCTATGATTGTGCATATTCAAGATGCAAGTACGCCAAAGGAGGCATGGTATACTTTGTCAAAAATATATAGCACAAATACGCAAGCCAGGAAAATGCAGCTCAAGCAAGAGTTGCATAATGTGCAAAGAGAAAGTATGAGCATCAATGACTACCACATGAAGGTGAAGAAGATTGCAGATGCACTTGCTTCCATTGGGTCACCAATGGAAGATGATGATTTAGTTTCTGTGACCTTGAATGGTCTAGGAAAGGATTATACACAGTTCCGAACATCCATTTCCGTCCGTGAAAGATTTCCTGATTTTGAGGATTTGATTGCTCTTCTAATTTCTGAGGAGCAGAGAAATGGTGGTGCATCTTCTTCAGGAGGAACTTTAAAAGAAGCTGTCTTCTACTCAAATGCTAGAAGAGGTAGAGGCAGAGGTAGAGGAGGTCGATTTGGAGGCCGTGGTAGAAATCAGAATATGCAACAAACTCAAGAAAACCAGTCCTATGGAGGACGACGTGGTAACTCTAGAGGTAGGGGGAGCCAAAGAGGTCATGGTGGATGGCAAAGAGGCCAAAATGCAAACAGTAATGTTGAATGCTACTACTGTGGTAAAATGGGTCATATGGCTAAAGACTGCTATAAAAAGCAGAATGACATCATGAATGGAAAATTGCAACAAGGGAATTATGCATCTTCTAGTAGACAGGGTGATGACAGAAATGAGCATTTGTTTATGGTGCAGCACATGAATAATTCTGTGACAAGTGTAGAAGAAAGCAACGATGTATGGTATGTTGACTCAGGTGCATCAAACCACATGACAGGTCATGCAGAATGGATGGAGGATGCAAGGAAAATGGAAAAACCAGGATTTGTGGATACTGGTGATGATATTGCACATCCTATTGTGCAGATTGGAAAAATTCCTTTGTCTATGCAAGATGGGAAAAAGAAATACCTGTCCGATGTATTTCATGTCCCGAATATCACCAAGAATCTGGTTTATGTTGGTCAAATGGTTGAGCAGGGCTTACAGGTCAGATTTAATCCTCATGGATGCTTTGTTGAGGATATGAAAAATAAAGGTCGCTTGATAGCAAAAGGAAAGAAGAAGGGCAGAATGTTTACGTTGGATGCAAACATGATTGAATTGAGTGCAGCAATGTTTGCACATGGGACCGGTATAGTTGCAGATATTGATATCTGGCATAAACGCATTGGTCATGTTAATGTACAGCGACTTAAATCAATGCAGGCCCAAAATATTGTTGCAGGATTGCCAAAATTCAAGGTTGCAGAAATGCATAAGGTATGTGAAGCGTGTCAGTTTGGAAAATAGGCAAGGAAACCATTTCCTAGACATGTTCAAGAGAGTAAGAAGCCATTGGAATTAATCCACTCTGATGTGTGGACTACTAAAGCTGCATCTCTTGGAGGTTGTCATTATTTTGTCACTTTTATTGATGACTATAGCAGAAAAGTTCGGGTGTATTTTATGAAAAAGAAAAGTGAAGTTTTTGGGCATTTTAAAACTCTTAAAGCTATGGTTGAAAAAGAAACAGGCGTGCAAATAAAATGCCTAAGGTCAGATGGAGGGGGAGAGTACCTCTCAAATGAGTTTGCAAGGTTCCTGCAGGAGCATGGCATAAAGCAGCAATATTTATACAGTCATACCCCACAACAAAATGGAATTGCAGAAAGGAAAAACATGCATATTGCAGAGGTATCTAGTGCCATGCTTAATGAAAAAGACCTGTCAGATTTTTATTGGGCTGAGGCAGTTGCTACAACAGTCTACATAATGAACAGGACTCCCATTGCAGCAATACATGGAATGATTCCAGAGGAGAGGTATACTGATAGGAAACCAGATATTTCTCATTTAAAATTTTTTGGTTGCATTGCCTATGTTCATGTGCCAGATGAGTTGAGATCCAAGTTGGACCCAAAAGCTGAGAAGTGTATCTTTATTGGTTACTCTCTGCAGCAGAAAGGGTATAGATGCTATAACCCTTCTACTCGTAAGTTTACAGTGAGCAGAGATGTTGTTTTTGATGAGATGAGTAGCTGGTATAAACCAGTAAATGTGATTGATGATGTAGATGCACCAAATGGTAATGCTGCACAGAATTCACAGCAGCAGTCACAAAATATTAGTGGACCTGGAGCGTCCTCTAGCAGTGGTTCACATTCTTCGCCATGGACAGGCAGATTGAGATCAGGAGAATCTTCTCAAAGCAATGTAGATAGTGGTATGCAGGTATCACGAAAAGGAAAAGAGAAGGTAGATCAGCCCATGTTTGATGTGAATGCAGGTCACTCTTATGTGGATGGTGAATCCAGTGGCTCAGAACAGAGCATTGATGATGAGTTGGGTATTCCTTCTATTGTTACACCTGGAATAAGGAAGACCAGGGATGTTTTGAGAGCACCTGGGAGTGAACCTACTTTGCGCAGGTCTATGAGAGCTAGGTATCCTGTGGATAGGTTGAAATATGATGGATTTACAGCCATTCACTATGCATATATGGTCAAAGTGATACAGGAACCAGAACCCAATTCTTTTGAGCAAGCCATGGGAAAAGAAAAATGGGAGAAAGCCATGGATGAAGAAATGGATGCCTTGGAAGCAAATGCTACATGGGAATTGGTACCTTTGCCTAAAGGTAAGAATGCAATTGGCTGTAAGTGGGTTTATAAGGTGAAGCACAATGCATATGGTTCTGTGAACAGATACAAGGCAAGATTAGTAGTCAAGGGGTATGCACAAACATATGGCATTGACTATGAAGAAACATTCAGTCCGGTTGCAAGGATGGCAACCGTAAGAGCAGTCATTGCTATGGCTGCATCAAAGGGATGGTCTTTACATTAGATGGATGTAAAGAATGCCTTCTTGCATGGTGATTTGCAAGAAGAGGTCTATATGGAGCAGCCACCAGGTTATGTGCATGCTGTTCATCCTGAGTTTGTTTGCAGGTTGAAGAAAGCCTTGTATGGCTTGGAGCAAGCATCTAGAGCATGGTCTGACAAGATAGGATAATATCTTGTCACTATTGGCTTTCAGATTTCCAAGGCAGATTTCTCACTTTATGTGAGAAAAACAGAGAAAGGTATTATGCTACTTGTCATTTATGTTGATGATTTGATTATGACAGGTGACAGTGATGAAGATATCCTTCATGTGAAAATGCTATTGAAGCAAAAGTTTGAGATGAAGGATTTGGGAGAGCTGCGTTATTTCTTGGACATTGAGGTGATTAGATCACCAAGTGGGATACAGCTCTTGCAGAGGCAGTATGGATTGGACATACTGCCCAAATATGGGATGACAGGTTGTAAGCCTATTTCAGTTCCTTTGGAGCAGAATGTGAAGCTGAGCGCAGATGCAGGTGAGCTTCTGGAAGACCCTACTATGTACAGATGCATAGTAGAAAGCTTGATTTATATGACTATTACCAGGCCAGATTTGAGCTATGCTGTTGGATTGGTAAGTCAGTTTATGCAGGCTCCAAGGAAACCGCATTTGGATGCGGCTAGACGCATACTCAGGTATGTGAAGTCCACATTACAGTATGGACTATTTTATGAGACTGGGGTTCAGATATAGTTGCATGGATACACTGATGCTGATTGGTCTGGTAGCATTTCTGATAGACGATCTACCAGTGGATATGTGTTCTCTTTTGGGAGTGCTGCAGTCACTTGGAGCAGCAAGAAACAGCCTACTGTTTCCTTGTCCAGCACAAAGACTGAGTACAGGGGTGCAGCAATGGCTGCATGTGAGGTAGCTTGGTTGCATAAGCTACTTTATGATATGCATCAGCCTACAGATGGGCCAGTTGTCATTTATTGTGACAACATGAGTAGTATACACTTGGCAAATAACTCAGTCTATCATGCTAGAACAAAGCACATTGAGGTGCATTATCACTACGTGCGGGAGAGGGTTTTACTAGGTCTTATTGATCTAGTTTATGTCAGTACAGAGGATCAGATAGCTGACATATTTACGAAGGCATTGGGTGCAGAGAAGCTGCGTAAGTTCAGAGACTTGCGTGCAGGAATTGGGATTGAGCTCGAGGGGGAGTGTTGAGATATCGAGCTCCACTCGTGATATGCCAGGGTGACCGTTGTGCATTTATGTCACCGACGTGTTAGTTGCATATGCGGTTGGTACACCGCCCATGAATAATAGCTAGATGACAGCTATCCTTATCTACTCTAGTTCGTGGCTCAGTTAGTATGCCACCTTATTTATTTGAGTTTGGTTTGAGACCCATATATAGGGTTCTTCTATTTCTTTGTATGAGGCTTCTTTTTGGCTTACACAACTAAGAAGAGGAAAACTGTTTTCAGCCTCCATCTTTGTGTGTATTCTCCCATTGTGCAAGCAAGAAAGCTACAAGTGAGACTCCTTCCTTCTCTCCCACAATCTTGATAGTCCATTGCTTGTTTCACACATACACACACACACACACACACTCTCTCTCTCTCTCTCTCTATATATATATATATATATATATATATATATATATATATATATATATATATATATATATATATATATATATATATATATATATATATATATATCCTAAGAGATGATGGTGCTCTCTTTTCTTTGATTGTATGATCACAGTAGATGCAACGGAGATGGTAGAAGGTAGAGAAAGATAAGCCACATTTGATTCTGTAGAGCCACTAGAATGATTCTTTAGATTAACTTTTCACCTTAAATATGGATTGGGCTTTGTACATGTGGATAAGGCCACTTGCCCTTGGGCACTTGTGGCGGGCCACTCTATTGCATACAATCATAGGGTCATTAACCCACTTGGCATGTCTAGTTCCAATTTCATTGACTCACATACATGTGGCACTTTTATGTATGCATAATTTTAATGTACAACTTGCACATAAGTTAGTTATGTGCTCAAAAAAGATACTAAAATGAATATTCAAGGATCCTACACATTAAACTTAATTTTTAAAATTATAATGGATGACGTGAACTTTTTGAGATATATGGGGGAAAGGCAGTAGGGGATTGGAGATGGAGCAAGTCAATAAAAACCATTAAACATATCCAACTTGATGAAGGGAGTGAGCCTAGAGTGGAATCCCACAAGTGGAAGCAAGAGCTATGGTGAAAGGAGAAAGAGAGCAAGAGCAAGAGACAATATATGTGGGAACTCCAACAATCACAATGTGTGACATATCTTTCCTTACAAATGTCATTGAAAGAATAAATCATAAACCGATAGTGATGTGCGTCACCTATAGTATATAGGTGTGTAGATACTGTTAGTCTAACTAAAACATAGGCGGCTAGGCACAAGTGCCTTTATCCCCAACAACCTCCCAGTTAAAGGTGAGTGTGTCCTTAGTGAGGAGAGAATGAGAAAAAAGTGACAAAGTACAAATGTACATAAGTACAACAAGACAAGGAAAGACATCATCTCATCCAATGCCCATCAACTTCCTAAGAGAGGCAAAATACTCTGCTAAGAGACTTTTGGTGAGTATATCTATAGGATTTTGGTCAGTTGAGATCTTGATAAGCTCAATGGACTTGTCCTTAATAACCTCACCTCAATGTGCTTTGTCTTCACATGGAAGACTGAAATCTTGGCCAGCTAAATAGCACTCATAGAATATAAATGGAGTGTAAGAACCACATTAGCAATACCAAGGTCTACAAAGCAACCGGATGATCTAACTAGAGAGCCTCCTTGTAAGTCTCAGTTGATTACAACATACTCGACCTTAATAGTAGAGAGGGCCATGCATTTCTGCACTTACGATATTCAAGAAACAACACTTGTAGCAAAGCTAAAGACATAACTAGAGGTAGACATTCTATTGTCTACATGTCTTGTATAATCAGAGTAAGTATACTCCACAACTCCTGTATCTTATCCACCATAACATATGCACATATTTTCTGTGCCTTTCAGGTACTTCATAATACCCTTGATGACATCCCAATGCCATCTACCAAGTGTAGTTGTATAGCGTGCCACAACTCCCACTGCAAAGGCTATGTCAAGATGAGTGGCTATCATGGCATATATCAAACTGCCCACTATGGATGCGTAAGGGATCTTCGCCATCTCAGTCTTATGCTCATTAAAATGCAGGAAATTTACATATGAGAAGAATCCCAAGAATATACGAGGCATGTCCCATGTGCTTCATCTCAAAGCTCTTCTTGACCCGAGTTTTCAAGATATCCAGCTCATCATGAGCTCTCATAGCAATAAGCATATCATCCACATCAAGTACCAAAATCATAAGGCTACCATCACAAGCCTTCTTCATGTATAAACGAGGATCCATAACACTATGGCTATATCCCTGTGAATGCATGAAAGCATAAAACTTGTGGTACCATTCCCTAGGTGCCTACTTAAGGCCATAAATGCTTTTTTTCAACTTGTGCACTAGATGTTCCCTACCTTTTTCCTCAAATCCCTTAGCCTGCTATATATAAATCTCATCATGCAAGTTTCCAGGTAGAAAATCCATCTTGACATGCGTCTAATAAAGGTCCAAATCTAGCTAAACAACCAATGCTAGTAACAGCCATAGGATTGTCATTTTGACCATCGCAGAACTTCATCGAAGTCAACACCATGTTTTTGGTTGAAACCCTTAGCTACCAATCTGACCTTATAAGTTGGCTAAGGGTGTCCAAGAATCCTTTTCAACTTGTATACCTACTTGCATGGCAATGCCTTCTTACCACTAGGCAAGGGAGCCAAATCCCACGTATGGTTAATTTGTAAGGAGTCAAACTCTGACTGCATAGCCCTATCACGTGAGTGATTATCATCTCTGTGCATGGCCTTATCATCATAAGAGAGAGGCTCACCTATATGTCACCATAACATGATGTTGCACAAAGTAAACCATTCCAAGTGCTTCTCTCCCTATTATTGAATAATTATTTTTAATAGCACTTAATCTTCTACTTGCATAATATATCAATCTAAACCATTGCTCCCACAACAAGATCAGAGCCATCCACAAATACATGGAAAGGTAGGTCCCATGTAGGAGGTTGTAATATTGGAGCCACCACTAGAATTTTCTTAAGGATGCTAAAGCTTTTTCCTAATCTTCCCTCTAGATATATCACATACCCTTCTTGGTTAAAGTGGTAAGGAAAAATCAAATATGTGACAAGTACATTCGGTATTTGCTGTGCCATTTTACTTGACCCACAAATCTCATCGCTTCTTGCACATTAGTCAGAGCTTTGGCCTTCTAGACAACTACCATCGTTCTAGGATCTATAGCCATGCTTCTTCAGATAAAATATGGCCCAAGAGTACTCCCCTCTTTGCTGCAAAAATAGATTCGAAAGAATCTAGGGGCATTTCAAATTTCCTACATCTTTCAAAGCATAACTTGAGATGCTTCAAGTGCTTCCTCTTTGTTGTCAAAGACACAAAAATCATTAATAAATACCCTCGTAAAGGTTGTTAGATATGGCTCAAAAGTCTTGTGTGTAGCTCCTTGAAACTCAAGAGGTCCATTTTTCCATCCAAAATTCATCACCACACTGACATAAGCTCCCCACTTCGTAATGAAGGTAGTCTTATCCATATCTTCTAGATGCATCCTAATTTGATTGTAGCTTGAAAAGCCATCCATAAAGCTATACATTTCATGTCCTACTATATCATCAAGCAAAGAATCAATAAAGGGTATCGGGAAGGGATCGGTAATGGTAACTACATTCAATTTCTTGTAATTCACACACATCCTAATCTTCCCATTCTTGTTAGGTACCACCACTATGGGAGAGAGCCATGTCACTTCATTAACATGCTTGATAAAGCCAACCCTCAACACCTTGTCAATTTCTTCCTTCACCTACTTAGCATAATTGGCTTAGTTTGAGCTACCATAGGTCTAGAAATACCATAGGTCTAGAAATAATTGGCTTTTAAATAATTGGCTACCATAGGTCTCGAAATACCATATGGTTGATAGTTTGAGCTACCATAGGTCTAGAAATACTCTTCAAGATTACCTTATTGACTATTGATAGTTTGATCTTCTTGAGTCATTTAGGGATATGTACATAATCATTTCCCTAGTCTTGCCTCAATTTGGCCAATTTAAACCATGGCTTTGCCTAAGAGCATGCCTAAGAGCATATTATAAGAATTCCCAATTTCTGGCATCCTAAGCACAAAAAAACTTATCCTGAACTTCAAGCCAGCCACTTTTATTTTTTGATTCTTAAGGATACCTAATGGCACTAACCTCCTCTAATATGCCATCCTAACCTGAAATGGAGCTTGTAGTAATTCCTCCTGCTTGCTTTGCTAAATATATTTGTTCGGGTAGTATCTTGACTCATGAGCCTCCATCTAATAGGACATCGTCATGCTTATTTCTTGCATACTCATCTTGAGTAGTGGGAACATGATAATCCACAACTTTGTTTTGGATAGCTACTACTGGCTAACATTTAGGAATTGCTTGATCATGAAATGATTTGTCTTCAAGAACGTCTTGTTGCTTTTGTCAAATCTTTAGAAGTAACTTTCCCTTGAACCCCGATATCAAGTCCAAGCTCTATCTAAGGTCAACTATAAAGAGCACCTTCCTAGAGACTTAAATAACTCTTCTGAACCTCCTTCTTGAAAATTTCCGGTGTCCTATCATCATGATGTCAATCCTCCTAATCAGTATTCAAGGTACCACTTTTTGTAGCTTCCTCTAACTTGCTTAGTTGCCCTTTTCCTAGCTTTCTCTTTTTCTTGCCAATCAAGTTTCAAATCTACTTGGTTTCTAGTTACAGTGAGTACTATAGCTTCTTCAGGACAACCCTCTACTTTAATGCAATTAGAACAATCACATTGACCATGAATACTTATAGCATTCAGGTTACTGACACCGTCTCAGCCCTCTCTTGAACTTTCTCTTGATGAGTTTGCCCATAACCAGTAGTATCTACACCTTTAGGAAGTTGCATTTGCTCATATTGATCAAGTAGCTCATTGAGGATTGCTGCAATTGGGACATGTGAATGTTGTTGATAAGATGCTCGTACAGGTCTCCCATCATTTTTGGGTTCTTGCTACTGGCATTTCTCTCTTAGTCCTCTGCCTTGCCCATAGTTCATAGTTTGGCCCTACAAAGTATCCTTGACCTCCACAATAATGGCATGCTACCGTTTGAGCAATTTGCTATTATGTGCCTAGAAATCTCCCCATGACTGTCTTGCCAGTATTCTTCTAGGTCCCCTAAAGGGTCTCTAGGGAATTGTGTCAGTAAAAGAACCTAATTGATTGCAAGTGGCTGCATAGCTCTTGGGCTAGTTTGCATAATTGGCATCTAATGTGCCATCTTGACATTGGGATTGTACTAATAAGTCCTAAGAAATACCTAAGTCTTTCAACTTTTGTTTAATCTTCTTACCCTGTTTACTCTCCTTTGTCTTTTTCTTAGCTTTATACTTTGCCTTCTTCTTCTTGCTCTTTGTTGAACTGGATTTCTTCTTTTTCTTCATGTGCTTCTTCTTGCTAGACTCTTCATCATATGAGTCACTGAAATCATCTTTTGATTTTGTACTTAACTCACTATCCTCATCCTCATTATTACTTTCTAATCCCAAATCTGAATATGAATCGGAATCCAAAACTGAGGAATCATCCTCCTTACAGGTCTTTGATTGAGAGGTACCAACCTCCTCTCCACCCTCATAGCAGCTCTTATCATGGTATCTAATGTACCATTCTGACCAACCTCCACATAGGCTAGTGGGTTCCTGATTTGACCCCTTAGACACTCAATTAAATAAGTAATATGTATCTCTACTAATGGTGCATCTACAGCATCTAGTCCATTAAGTAGATTCTTAAAATTTTGAGTATAATCTCCAACCAACATATTTTTTTGCTTGATCTTCTTAATCTTACTCAAGATGTCTCCAAGAGTTTTATCCTTCCTGAACCTACCTAAGAATGTAGTCCTTAAGCATCATATATATTAAATATAGCCATGCCATAACTGCTAAACCAGTCCATGGCTTTTCCCTGCAAGGTGGCTGCAAATTGTTGCTTCTTAACTTGATTTCCATACATTTGGTTGAATCCCCTTGTTGGATGCCTTGTCTCGAATTGAGCCACATGGCTGTCAATATCTTCCTTCTTTTTCTTTGAAAATTTAGAAGCTCTCACCTTTGAGTTGAAAAGTTGATTTTGATTCATTGTACTTTTCTTTTGAAACTTCCTCAATGGTGATAAGAGATTAAACTTTAGAGAATTCCTTTATTGAAGTCTTGTACTTCACAATAGCACTATCCTCCCAAGCACTATATGCTGCAATCTCTCAAAATGCTTGTTTAGGAAGAGTATCTTGATCTTTAGGTGACAACATAAATTCATCATCATCGGACACATTTAATGGGCTTGAATGAATTGGAGGGCTTGGAGGAGACTCTATAGAGGTAGTAGGGAAATGGTATGTTGTTGTGGTACCCGCAGAGATACCCACATCGTCATGATAGTCTTATCTATCATTTGTGAATTATTCTTCATCTAGCGTGCCTAGTCCTCCTAATTCTCCTCTATTATCCTATAATGCATCCTATTGTTGTTGTCTTACCAATGCTTCCCTTAATTATTCGGATCTGCTTCTTGTTAAATAGGATTTGACAAATATGGATAATTTTTTGACATATATGTTGCCTATGAAAGGCACTTGGCACATCTTCAATGCCATTAGCATCCTTTACTCTTGCAACTTAATCTTATAGTAATTTCTTCCAAGCTTGATGCCTAAATCATGAGAATTATGCTAATGAAACCGACAGGATCGCCAAAGTGTTATTCCCTCTTAAGTCCATAATAGAAACACATGAAACACGAAGATGCTTGAAATATCCCTATTGTTGCAGACAACTTCTTGAATCAATTTACAACCATATTAAACATTTAATATTCAAGACCAAGGTGTGGACATAAATCACATATTATAATCATCCATAAAACACCACTCTCTTGAAAAAATATTATAATCATCAGACAGATTACTTCATCGCGATCATTCCTAAATGAATAACTTGAGACAGACAACATTAGTTTTCAAGAGACCAAGACAGATTGATAGAATTGGGCATAAACAAACATATCCAGGTGCTATCCTAAAGATCTTCTCATTTTCATGACCAAAAGATGTTTGAAGATACAACTGATAATGCCTAGAACAAGAGCCATCCTTTCATGTGAAATCATATGAGATCCAAGGTCACTTTACATATGTTAATTCTATGTGCCTATATGCATACAAGTACTAAGGTAGAAAAGTACTAAGTGGATGATGAAATTCAAGCCCTAACACCTAGCATCAATGCATAGGTGTATAAGCATCAATGAAGCTCAAATAATGAGTTAATGGCTGTCCATGTTTCTATTACAAAAAACTATTATAAACTATAAGATATAGCTAATCTTGAAAGCCTCAAATTATGCCTAAAATCAAGCCCAAAGTGCCAAAGTGCCAAAGTGCCAAATACAATGCCAAATTGATGCCCAAGTGCTCAGAGGCTCTAAGAGCTAAGGAAGATTTCTAGTCTATCAGAGACATGAGGGAGAGTTCCAGGCACAATCATGCTGATTATAGGCCCCCTTGCTACTACTTATGTTGGTGATGGTGGAGCTCTAGAGGCACTTTAAGGTGCTCAAGCAACCCAAATGAAGCCCTAAAACAAGCCTCAAGAAGGGACAGAAGAAGTTGGGTAAAAGATGTTGAAGCTCAATGCATACCTTGGAGGGAAGGATCCATGGCTACCCTAAAATTAACTACTATAGGTATTCATGGGCTAAAGAAAACTAAAGGGGAAGAGCTCCTCGATCTTAGCTTTGATACCAATTGAAGGGAGTGAGCCCGGTGTAAAAGCCTACAACCGGAAGCAAGAGCTATGGTGGAAGGAGCAAGAGACACAAGATGTGGGAACTTCAATAGTCACAATGTGTGACCGGCCTTCCCTTATTCAAATATCACTGAAGTAATAAAGAATGATGTAATAGTGATGGGTGCCTACTACTTTACAGTATATAGGTGTGTGGATATTGTCAATGTAACTAATACATGGGCGGCTAGGCACAAGTGCCCTTACCTCCAACACTTGAGTACCCTTAAGTGTAGTGCTTGTGCTTGCTCCCACACTAGGAGTGGAGCTTTTATTCTCTAATTAATTTTATTTATTATTTTGTATTTTTAAAAATATTTCTTCAATCCTTCTTCTTTTCTTGTCGCCATAGGATAACTAGTCTCAAAGACTCCTTGTGGCTAGTCTAGTCACGAATGGAGGAGTGTGCAAGAATGGGTGGTTAGCGTTTGTAACCAATCCTCATTCATGGCTTCGATTAGGTTAAGGTAATAATCTGACAATATGGTGGCACAAATAATCATTGCATAATTGTTAATTTCTACATTCACATCAAAGAATAAAGAGTAAAGATAATCTTCCAGGGCTTGTCGTTGGTTCAATAGGATGATGAGCAACCACAAGTAGCTACAAATGCTGATGAAGGAAGGGTCTAGGAAATTGTGGTGGACTTTCTCACAAAGCTCTTAAAGGAAGGAACTAGGTGTTGATCTTAAAATATGAGATTGTCTTCCTCTCTTAGGGAGTTAACATTGAAGATAAGGGGGAAATCAAACTATCGTGCTACTCTAGATGATAATCCACTCCATGTCCCCAAGGATAAGGTAAGTAGGATTTCCTCTTTTCAATATAGTGGCATTGCAAAAAGTAATCCAAACCTCTTGGTTGGCATCTAGTATGTATTTGCCACTTGGTCTATCTTTATACACTATCTTGGGTACTCGGACTTTATTAGCTTGATATCCGCATGTAATAGTTACCCTAGGTCTTATGTCTTCTTATCGAGCCACTTCTTTCCTAGTGTTCTACATATTTCTATGATATCTTGAACAATAACTAATGGAAGTATTTTTTTTAGCATGTAGGTGAAGAGCATAGGCTCATTTGAGGTTCCCATGTCCCTAGGGATAATACCTCTATTTTCAAATTCATGGTTATAGGCACTCTAGCGCTATGGAAAGGTATCTTGGATATGCCAAATACTTTTGTCTAGATATTCTTAATCTTCTCGCTCCTCTACCTGAGATAAGCTCTTGAATTTGATGAAGAGGGCTCTCTTGCAAACCACTTGTGGTTAAATCCTCTTTAGGATCTAATTTCACTACCTCCATTGCTTCCAACTATCAAAATCCATTGTTGGAGATGACAATCATTTCTCTTTTTGGTTGATGAGCCCCATTTTTCTAATGTTCTCATTTGAATACCTCTCATCACACTAAGTTGTTGGATGCACTCCCTTTTAGCAAACTTGTACTGTTGTTGTGAGGGATTGTTGCTCCTTTATCATGGCTTCTCTTGTAATCTAAAGCTTCCTTTTGAGCCTCTCAATCGAGTCATCTTTACCTAGGTCTGTGACTTTGGTTACAATTCAAGTGAAACTCTTTTGTTGTATTTGTATCAATGTTTCTATTACTCGTGGTCTTTTGTCAGTGAGGTTCATTTTGTGAGGTACCTTTGCTAAGTTGGCTCCTAACTTATAAATAGTTTTTGAGCTTTGCTCATCCATCTACTCAATTTGGCTTCCTCCAAGCCTCTGTTTTTTCACTTGATTAGGGTGTTTAGGGTCTCTATCTATTGCTCCTTAGCTTGCTTTGATTCTTGATTCTCCTTTATTAGATAATTTAATTCCTCTTTTAGTTGGTCTTAGGCTTG
The DNA here is from genome assembly GCF_053477565.2 of Lygodium microphyllum. Classification (NCBI taxonomy): domain Eukaryota; kingdom Viridiplantae; phylum Streptophyta; class Polypodiopsida; order Schizaeales; family Lygodiaceae; genus Lygodium; species Lygodium microphyllum. The sequence goes on from NC_141148.1 coordinate 62,978,156, forward strand.
TGTGAGTCTTTTAAGTCTATCTTCAAGTTTCCTTCTTCTTTAATTCTTTTAAGTCTCTCTTTAAGTTTCCTTCTTCTTTAATTATCTTGCTCAACATGCTCTTTTTCCTTCCTTAGTTGCTATATCACTTGGACCTACTTACTCAATTCGACTTCTAGATGGTCTTTCGATATCAAGATAATAGTATGCTTCTCTTCTAGTTAAATCACGTTTTACTTTTCAATGCTATACTATAATTGAGCTTCATCTTATATCTTGTTACTTAGGATAGTCAATTCCCCTTGAAGTTTATACATTGTTGGTTGCGAAGGTTTTCTTTCTACTATAAGCCTTAAATGCTTCCGTTTCCTTCTCTAAGGCTATCATTGTAACTTTTCTCTCTCTTCCTTTTGATCCCTTTTCTCATCTAGCTCTTTGATCATGTCATCAAATCATTGCATTAGTGTTAAATCTAGGAGTGGTAGTGTGGTAGAGGATGTCTTAATCCTTGGAGCCTTAACCAAGCTGTACTCAAAATTGGCTTTTGTAGCTCCTTTTCTCTTAGATCCTACTATTGTAACCTCCTTTGATATCCACTAACCATTTCTTCAAATTTTCTTTCCCTTTTTTTGAGCCTAGATTCCAAATCTTCCTTACTATAGTCTTTTGTTGAGGTTACTTGAGTTAGTGGTGGGGTTGTGGTCAACATTAGCTCCATTAATTGTATCAATGAGGGGGTACGCCCTATGGGTTCCTTAACTTTTTCCTCTACAATCTTAGGTGAGTCCCCATTCGATATTCTTTTTTCCTTCTCTATACTCCTGCTAGATCCAACTTCAAGTGGGGTGCAATGACTTGGATCCATGGTGGCTAGCTCTTTAGCTTGACTAGGCTAATCTATTGAAGCTCTAACTACCTTGATTAATTCTTCTTCTTCTTCTCTTCTAATCCTAGCTTTCCATTACTCTTTTATTTTCCTGAACTTCCCTAGGGCTCTTGCCATAGGCTCATCTTCTGTTGAATCATTCTTGTCTACTCTAGTTCCATTTTTGGTCTTGTCTTTCTTTGCCTCCTCCTTGGTGGAAGTCTTAGACTCCCTCTTTCCTTGGTTTGTGGTCGGTGGGGTCTCTCCTATTTTGATCTTTTGGGATTCCTCCTCCACAAAGACACGTCCTATACTGATAATGAAACAACTCCTTCTTCTACCTCCAAAGGAGGTTCTTTGAGACTACTTTAAGATTGTTTACGAACCCTTTAATGATGCCCATTACAATTTCTCCAAATCCCACAATGGATGCTTTTCCAGATACTTTCCTATGCATTACCTTTTTTCTCGCAACTAGAATGTCATCTGAATCCTCTATTTTTTGTGCCTGCTCCAAGCTTAGCACTCTGGCAATTGCATGCATGGTTTTTCTTGTGTAGAAATCAAAGCCTTTCTTCTTTGGTTTTTCCTACCAACGCATCTTCTAACAAGCCCACATGGATTTTATTTATTGTGGAATTGTACTCGGTGCAAGAAAATAAGGTGTGAACTATCTTGTCATGTATTGCAATGTTAGGTCGTAAATGATTTCTATCTTGAGGTTGTCATTGTTGACTTTCTATTTGGTGTTGCATAATTTGCACACACATCCACCTTTGGCCTTACAATGTTTTCCATCTTCTTCCTTACATGATTCCAAAGATGTCCATCTTTTAGGAACCCATATGTCTTTCTTTTAATCCTTTATTACTCCTCTTTTGACCACTCATTTTTCTTGGATAGTGTGCTAACATACTACCCCATTTTCAACCATTCACCTATATATAAGTCCTCTAGTGTCATCGCTCTCAGAAGAAAACCACCAAGACTCACTGACCACTTATTGCTTCAAGCATTTCAAGCTGAGAGCTATGGCTACCTCTTACATAGCTGTGCATACTCTTTTACACACCAATGTAGTAAGCTTATCTCCCATGAATTCGTTGATGGGTCCATGATTCAAGATGTACCCTCAAGCAAGTTCCATCCTCAATCTCTGAGCTTCAATCTCCAAAGTCATGCACACAAGAAGGGGAAGAGAAGAAGATGATGAAAATGAAGAGAGGAGAAGAAGAGCTTCTCCATAGTCCCTCACTCCCTCACACACACTCTCTCCCTCTCTCATGCACAAGAAAGAAGCAATAAGAGAGAAAGTTCGGCCACACACAAGAATGAGCTTCTTTATTTATTTCTTTACTTTTATACATGCCCTTATCCCCTCCTTGGGCAGCCATCCCCTTTTTGGTCTAGCCTTTGTTCATTCCTCTACTCTCTTTACAATTTGCATAAGAGAGAGACTAGTACTCTTCTACAAAATGAATTGCAATGTGCGTGGACCTTCTCTTGCTAGTATATCACAGTGTGCTTATTATTGCATACTTCCTTTTACATTCGAGACTTTTTCGTACACTTCATCTTTAGTTTTTTTTCCAAGTGTGCCTTTCTCCTCCATTTTCCTCTCACCTTGGGACTATCTTCCATTTCTGATTTTTTGGCTCTTTTTCTTGGTCTTCGAAGGGTGTAACATTACCCTTGTAACAGATGGGTGCCAGTCCCATGGTACCTGAAGGTACGGGATGAGTTTGTAGAGGGTTGATGAGGAATGGTTCTTGGGATTGTTGGGGAGGTGGATCACGTTGGACATACTCTGTGAAGTGAGTTTGGGAGGTTACCGATGGAGAAGATAGATGATTGGTCAAAGAGGAGGCCTCTATAGGTGTTGGTTTGCTGCACCTCCTCACAATGTTCCTAAAAAGAAATATAGTACACTTCCTAGGGGGTTGTGTCAACCTTACTGTGTAATGCACTGTGCAAGTGATGGTGGAACTGGGAGGATGGGTCACCATAGGTAAGCCTAAGGTGTTGTCCCACACTTGAGGACCCAGTTCATGCAAATGGAGGTGTTGTGAGTGACTTAAGGAGACAATTCTATCAATCATGTCCTGCCCTTGATGTGTACTAAGTTGTGATGTGAGGAAGGGGATAGGGTGGTCCCTACGTGTAGTGCTTGTTTCTCTCATGAAGTACAGATGGGCTAATTTCATTGTTCTGTTCCTTTTCTTTTTACTTTTTTCTCTTCTTGTCCTTTTCATTTTTCTTGTCTTTCCTTTTTCCTTCTTTTTCTTTGCCTTTTATTTTATTTTATTTTCTTTTTCCTTTTTTCCTTTTTTTTGGGTTGAATTATAAAGGGAGCACACTAAGAGACATCCCATTCATGAGTAGGGGCCAAGTTGTGGCAACTTAAGGGCTTTGCTTAGGAAGGCCTTGCTCTGCAAATACCCCTTCAAGTTAGCTCTTACATTGAGTGGTGTGGTGACAAAAATGGGTGGTTACACCTAGTGAATCCACTGCCACTCGTGTCTTTTGACAGGTTTATAGAAAATGTCGACAAGTGGGTGGCTCTCATCATGAGGTGCACCATTGCACAACTATCTATTCCAACATTGATATAAAAAAAAGAAGGGTGGCAACTGCTCTTCCTTTGGAGTAGTTTTTTGTTTTAATAATATTCGCAACAGACAGAGATAGTTATAGGTGGTGATGAATGTGGGATCAGGGCATGAGGAGAAGTCTTTGAGAAAATCTACTATAGATGGGCGAAAGTCCCTTTCAGTGAAGATCAAGGTTTCTTTGAGTATTAAGGCATTTACATTGTATATTAGAGGGAAGTCATACCTACCATACACCTCATGGTTGAAATCAACTCCAATCCTCCTCAGGTAGGACATGTAAGTAGGATCATCCCTTTCATGCAATAGGGTGCTACAAAAAGCCATCCAAGTCTCTAAGTTGGAGTCCTAGATGTTTCTACGTCGCCACCTAGACTGAGCCTCATATTCCTCCACCCTCCGGGGTAACTCCACTACCTTGTCTTTCTAGTAATCTGTAGGTTCCTATTGCTACCTCATGGGGTGCCTTATTCGTTCCTCTAGCCATCTCCTTCCTAGCCTTGCTGAGAGCTTTATGACATCCTCTACCATCCTTGGAGATTGTACCCTATCCAATGTAGAAGGGAAGATAAAGAAGAACTCAATGAAGGGGCAATTGCAGTTTTTCCATTGCTCCCACACTGCAAGTTCTTGGCCCTAGTTTCAGAGGGTCACACTCCTCGCTTTGAGGGATGGTCACATATGGAACTTGTAGTGTCTTGTCTTGGAGCTTCATGTGGGTGAGTTTCACCTACTCTCTACATTTGTGCCTCGTCTCCACCATCCATTCAGGTGGCATAGCTTCCTCCCCTTGCTTTTTTGGCTATGCTTGTGGCTACAAGGGGGCCTCGATTCATGCATTTGCTCTTTCTCTTGTTGGTGGTCCTATTTAAAATCAAGCCCTTCTTCTTGGATTGGCTCTGTTGGCTCTTGTGGAGGTAGCTGCACTTGCTGCTCTGGTTCCCCAAATGCTAGCAAGGTGAGTTCTTGTGAGGTTAAGCTAGCTGAGATTAGATGGGCTCATTGCTCCTCTACTCCCAAGTTGGTGCTAGGCTTGGGTGCCTTGGTGTGGAGTCCATGTTGCAAAGCCCTCCTTACCAGTTCTATTTTTTGCTTCCTCTAGTGTCTCTTCTCCTCATGACTGCATGACATTCATCACTATGCTCAAAAAGGCTCATTGTTGCTCCTGCAATCCTGTCTTGACAATCGCAACTTTACTCTTTGCTACCTAGGAGGCATTAACTCTCGAAATGGGCCAGCCTATAAGCTAAGTCTTTAACTCTATCTTCGTTCTTGGCTGCCCATTTCTCTACTTTCTCTTTCATTTGCTTTAGCCCCTGATTTTAGTATTGGGCTAGGGTGACGATCACCTGCTCCTACTCCCACCACAATGCATGCATTTGTTGTTGCTCCTGGTCCTTGTGTTCTACTTATTCCCTTAGTATAGCTTGTTTGCGGAAAGTTTCTTGAAGTTGGTTGTGTAGCTCTATCAGCTTCTTTGTGGTCTTCTTGTTCCTTTGAGTCTTTGCCGCACGTAGCTCCCTCCTTGCCTCTTCTCTGTGCCTCTTCAACTCCTCAATTTTCAACTTTAGGTTTCTAGGGCAATGCGATTCTCTCTTTTTTCATTGTGCTACAGATCCTTGAAAATCTCCTCTCCTTTACTTGCCTTTAAGGCCTCTTTTAGTGCAATCGTCTCCCTGTTTAAGATGGTCATTGCCCTTGTTCTTTCTACCGTGTAGGCTGCAAAGGCAATCTTCCCTTCTTCTAACTTTGCAAGTGTAGTCTTTTTCTCCTCCATCATCTTTTCAAGTTGGCTTTGAATCTCTTTTACCAATTCATCATGATCTTCAGTGTTGCACACAACAAAAGGCATCCAAGTAGTTGATACTTCTAAATGGGGTACCTTTGGCCCTTGGTGTGATTTTGCATCAGTTGCTCCGTTAGCCTCTTCATTGCTACAAGGGGGGCTCCTTTGCTAGGGGTGGGTACAATTTCTTTCAATTTGCTTACTAAGTACCACACCCAAGCCATGATGTTGCTTTCATTGACTGCCCCTTTAGTAGTTCCTTGTGTCATGGTGATTATACGAGTGGCCATGACTAGTGGGATTGCATGTAGAGGAGCTTTATCCTTGCTTTTCACCACCAGTCTTGGTCCTACCTCTTCCGTTGATGCGCTTGTGCTTGGTATGTCATCTCATATTGGACTCATCATTGCCAATTCTTGAGATTGGGAGGGTTGCTCCACTCATCTCTGAATGGCTAGGGCTATTTGCTCCTCCTCTTGTTGGCTTAGTTGCTCTTCCTGCTCTTCTTGTTTCTTCATGCACTCTTCTTTGAGCCTTTTCAATTCCTCTTCCACCCTCTACAATTCTATGTTTTCTTTAGAGGTAGACTAGGTTCTTCTTATGGGGATTTTAAGAGTGATCTTCCTAGCTCGACAGCTTTGAGCCTTGCTGCTCAAGACTATCCTCTCACTTGAAGTTCCTTACTGTTGGGTGGGTTAGTCAATCTCCTTTTCATTAGTAGCTCTTTCTATTTTGTCATGTTGATCCTTGTGGAATTTTTCCTCCCCCTATTCTTTTGCTAGGCTCACTAGGGTGGGGAGTGATGCTTCTCTTGGATAGATGACGGATCCAAGGTTTCCTCTACTACTTCTTTTTCTGCCTCCCCCAGGGTCTCTTGGATTATGGCCTTTTATACTCCTCCAAATCCTATGATTGAATCCTTGGAAGCACGTTTTTTCCTCTTTGACTCTGCTGTGGTTAGCCAAAGACCCCCCTCCTACCACCCTTAGTGTTGTGGCTAGTAAGTTTGCTTACGCATGTATTGTCTTCTTGACGGGGGCATTCCAATTTACCTCATCTAGGGCATTTTCTACAAGGCTCTCCAGCAATGGTACTCCTATTCTATTCATGAGAGCATTATATCTCCAGCTTGAGAAGAGGGTATGGACCATTTTTACTTGTAGTCAGATAGTGGGTTTAGGAATGCTAGCCAGGCTGATTCCATCATTTGTGTAAAATTTCTTTTTGTCCATCCCTAGCATCCCATAGAGGTCCCTCTTTGGCCTCTTCTCGAGATTATTCTACTAATCCTAGGGCCTTCTCCACAATTTTTGGATTAAGGGCAACTTTCACCCTTCTAGAGGTCTCTCCTTGCCTAATGGTTATTGGGCCGCTATTCCATTGGGTATCAAAAGTTCATATGAATTTTGTATATTTGCTATGGTCAATGTCCTACCCCACCTTCTCTAAGTACTTGGAAAAATTACATCATTCTATCATCTATCCAAATAACCCTTCAAATATTGCCACTCCTTTTATATTGTGGATGTTGTGGTATTTTAGTTGGTTAAATGCTCATATCTCCATGGCTAATCCATAGCAAATTTTGTGGTCCTCCTCCGAGAAGGAAGCCTGTTGGCTTTATCCTATTGTCTTGCCATTTAGGTTCATGTCACCACTCAATAGCCCACGATCAGTTCTCTTTAAAGGGCATCTCTTGCACGGAAGGTGAAGTGACTAGAAAGATTAGTGTTTGATGATGAAGGATATAACCCACCAAATGAGAATTCTCACATCAATCAATCCATACATTTTCACACATTCATTCTTCCCTTTAAATTTCAATTCCTATTTTGAGTTTTTATCCATTTCCACTTTTTCCCCCTCCCCCTTACTTATTCAAGAGCCAGACGTAGAATTTGGGGTCATACTCTAGATTCACATAACGATCCATAACCTGTGGACAAATGTCCACTTGCATGATATAAGTTAATACATCAGTCAAGAGGTCACCAAAGTTGAGTCATCTTGCAATGCGGAGTTCCTCCGCTGTTAGGATCCTATCCAAGTATGGGTGGAGCATGATATTGTCTTTTAACAATTGATTCCTTGTTATGGTCGAGACTCTAAATAAGGTTGGGGCCACATATGTCTAGTCATACTTGGAAGCCTTGATGGCACATCATTGCTCCGCATTGGTCATGATTTGGCAACCTTCTTGAGCCTATGAAATGCACAAAGCATACCACTTGTGTAAGAAATTGGACTCAAACTCAAGTAATCGTTGGAGTTTAGAAAGTTCATGTGGTGGCATGGGATTTTTCTCTTCTTGTAGGAGGTGATTAAGCATTGGCTCAAGGCCTCTTCTCACAAAATTTCATTACCAATCATTTTATTTGCAATAGTGGAAGCCTTAGTAAAAATGAATTTGTATTCTTCCTAAGAACACATCAAGGAACGTACCTCATTTTCTATGGATTTGTCAAGTAGACCTAAGTCCAAATGTTTGTAGCTTCTAGAAAACAACGTAAAAGTTGAGTCCAGTCGTCAAATACATATTATCAAGTCATCCCCTATGTCCATGGCCATGTTGGAAGTCACTTCAAGAATGGACCGTTGTGGTGGATGTCACTTCAAGAATGGCCATGCTTGAGTTTAGTTGAATTGGACAAGTTGATGCATGGTACATCCACTTGGGGATTCTCAGTGGGTGTGGCAAGCTTGGTTTGAGAATCTTGGAGTTCAATTGACGTTGTGTCATCGTGTTTTATAGTGGTGATCACCTTAGAGTCATTAGGCAGGAGCTCACTCATGAGTAGTTGCTCGTGGACTCTTGGTTGAGCTTTGGATCACGTCGATAAACCATTTGAGCACTCAAGGATTGAGAACCCTTCCTTTTGGTTTTTCTCCTCACTTGTTCTAGTTGATGTTTCTACCTTGGTTTTTAGGGCATGAGATTAAGGATTATACATGGAACTTGAGAGTTGAGGTAGCCACATCAAGGTGTTACCTTCGCAGTAGCCTTGGGCTCGTAGTAGGGCTCTTGAAACCTAGTGCCGCTTATTTAGGCTATAGTTTGAGGCACTAAAACTATGTCTTTTCTATGATTGATGTTTGTGAGACTATGGCCTATGCTTGGGGAACCACTTGAGTGTTTGGGCCATACCTTTGGGTGTGGGTTCTAAAGGGTAGTGGCACTGTGCAATGGGCATATATTATGGTATACTACCCCCTCCTTAGGGTTGACACTAAGTTTTGCTACCGGTGGCACTACATGATTTTGGATGGTTGTGGTGCCCTTGCTAAAAGCCATGACTATTCTAGCATCACCAAAGGCAAGGTGGATATGCTAGGAGTCATAGCCAACATTATAATGAGCTTGTTTTTTGAACACGCATCCCAGCAATGATTCCTTATCAACACTTTGCTTGTTAAGCAGCATGTAAAAGATGATGGGTAGGCTCTCAATCTCAATAGAAACCATTGGTTTGCATTTTTCCAAGAGTGGATAGGATTGTCTCCCAAATGGGCTAGGTTTTGCATTGGTCGATTGCAATTGGGGTTGACCCATGGTGGCGCAATGTTCATGCATTAAGATATTTGAGTCATCTCCCTCATCAATTAGCACATCAAGGGTGCATGCCTTTTGGGTAGTTACGATTATTTGCAAGAAAGCTAGTGCTATTGCTTCCTCATCCTCCTCCTCTAGTTCAGTGATGGTAGCAATCCTCACATTCATCAATGGTTCTATCATCGGAGATTCATGAAGTGGATGTGATAGAGTATAATACTTTTTTATGTGACTTCCATTGAAAAAACCTATATCCTCTCCTTCTAGGGTTTCAAGTTTCACATTCCCTATTCTACTGATATTGCGAACCTTGAAAGGTCTCGATCCCCTGAATTTCATTTTCTACTTGTGTCCCTTGACAGAGTACAGCAAGACTAGGTCTCTTTATCCAAAATCTCATCGTTTGAAGTGTTTGTTAAACCAAATCTTGCATCGTGCCTTTTTGTTGCAAATTAGAGCATGGGTTGTAATGAGACAAGTCTCAAATAGGCATTCCAGCTCGATCAACCGATTCGTCCCTCCCATTTCTCTTACATTGCAATTCTCAGGCTCAAAACAAAGAACTCTACTAGTAGAATATATTTTGTAGAGGTGCGCTCGAGCTCAACCGCCAAGACCCACTGACCGCTTATTGTTTAAGCATTTCAAGTGAGTACTAATGGCTACCTCTCACATAGCTGATGCACTATCCCTTTCTACGAGTGTAGTGAGCTTACCTTGATGCCCGATTGAGTTACTTCCTCTCTCAAGCCCTCCGATAGCTCCACGATTCATGATGCAAACTCAAGTACCCTCAAGCCTCTTCCTCCAAGCTCCATCCTCCATAGCCACACACGAGACGAGAGAAGAGAAAAGAAGAAGAAGGGAGGAGATGGTGGAGAGATTCACCTCCAAGATCCCTCACTCTCACACACTCACTCCCTCGCTCACTCATATTCCCTCCCTCTAGCACTCACAAACTAGCAAGAGAAGAGAAGAAGAGAAGAAGAGAAGAAGAAGAAGAGTCCACTTTGCTACACACCAAAGAATGAGCTCTCATTCACTTTTTGAACTTTATATACAAAACCCTCTTTCCCTTGGGCAGTCATCCCCTTTTTACATGGCCGACCTAGGCCCTTTTTTCCATTTTTCTCCTATCTTCCTAGCTTCTTTCCTACCGCCCATCTACCTTTACAATTTGCACAGGTGAGAGCCCGGCGCTCTTAAAATAATTCATAGTGCGCCTTGTGCTCTTTAACAAAAGTATTGACTTGTGATTTTTCTTGTGCGCCTCTCTCCTTGATTTAGGACTTTTTCACACTTCTTGTGTTTCTCGATTTTTTATTGGCACGCCTTCGTCTTCCATTCCACTTTTGCCTTGGCCTTGTCTTCTACTTTAGATTTTTTGGATTTTCCACTTTTCCACCTATTCGTCTAAGGGTTAACATTACCCTCTCCTAGTTGAGTGCCAATCCCATGGCACTTGCTGGTTGGTGAGTTGAACGGTGTTGTTGGGGTAGCCAGGTGGCTTTTTGAGTTTGTATACAAGCTGTGTTGGGAGGTGTGTTGGAGGGATTTATGGAACTAGAAGGTCCTTTAGTTGGGAATGAGCCCTGGTGATGGAGGGATTTATGGAACTAAAAGGCCCTTACGTTGGATATGATCCCTAGTGTTGGAGGGATTTATGGAACTGAAAGGTCCTTGCGTTGGATATGATCCCTGGTGTGTTGGAGGAATTTATGGACCTATTGGAGGGATTTATGGAACTGAAAGGCCCTTGAGTATGGAATGAGCCCTGGTCTTGGACGGATTTTTGGACTTGAAAGGCCCTTATACGAACCCTGGTGGAAAGTTTGCTAGAGGGATTTATGCCTTTGGAATTAAAAATAATGTTGGATGAATCCTTGCGTGGAGAGAGGCTGATGGGTAGGTCCGTCTTTGAAACTAAATATTGTGTGGGATGGATCCATCGCCTGGCCTTGTGCGGTTTCCTTCTCTTGTGTTGTTCCAAATGAGCTTCTTCGTTCACTTTTCGACTAGGGTTGTCGCATCCACCCCTTGATTGGTCGTGCCTGCATGGTGGCATGTCATGTAAGATGGGGATTGCATTGCATGGATGATGGGGTCTATGGGGCCAATGGTCGGGGCCTCTATTTGTACGTGGAAAGAAAAGAAGGTGCACTACCTAGGGGTGTGTGTGCCTTACTGTGGAATGTGTGGTGCCGATTTGTGTAGGACGGGGAGATGGGTCAAGCCCTCGATGTGTCCCACACTTGAGGATCCTGTTTGTGCATAAGGGAGGCACGGTGCGTGTAGCTTAGGATTATAGGTCTATAGGCAAGTAATGCCTCCCTAGGTGTGTCTTGCCCTTAATGTACCCTAAGCATGAAGTGGGGAATCAAAATGAGGCTAGGGGGTTAGGGATGGAGCTGCTCGATCGAGGCCACTGGATGCACCTAACTTGAGGATCCCTATGTGCAATGACTATGATCGATGTGCGACTTGAGGTGGCTATGTGTGATATCAGTTCTTTTTCTTTTTCTTTTTCTTTCTTTCTCTTATTTTTTCTCCTTTTAAAAAAAAAAAAATAGTTTCTTCACTTTGGTGAGGTAGTACAAGATGGAGGATTCATTCTTTGGGATCGTGGACGTGGGATGGTGAGGTTGGGGGCTTTAATGATTTACTAAGGAAGTGCCTACTTAGCCTACTTAGCATATACCGCTTTTTGGCCTATTTTAACATGGAGAGGGGTGGTGGACAAGAATGGATGGCCACAATTGGTGAATTGGCTGCCATTCATGTCCTCAAGGAGGGCTATGCAAAAGGATGGGAGTAAAAGCTGCACACGTCATTAGCTGAGTCATGGCGCACCCATCTATTCCCGCATTAATGTCAAAAAAGAGCGGTGAAAGATGGTACTTTGCTGGTGCGGGGGTTGCCTGAGGAGAGTCCTTAGTAATCTAATATAATTACATGTTGTTACAAAGGCAAGGTCTGGGCAAGAGGAGAATTCCATCAAAAAATGGGCCATGGAATCCCATAGATCTTGTACTAAGAAGGTGAGCGCCTCCTCTGGTTTTGTAGCGTTGATGTTGTAGATCTTCGGGAAATCATATCGACCATGGATTTAGGGTCAAAATCTACTCCCACCCTCCAAGGATATGGTAGATAGGTCGGGTCATTCCATTCGAAGGTTAGGGAGCCACAAAACAACATCCATGCATCCACATTGCCGTTCCAGACTCTTCTCCTCCACTTAGGTTGGGATTCGTAGCCCTTCACTGTGTGGGGCACCTTTTTAACCTTGTTTTCCTAGTAACTTGGGGATTTTGTCTGCCAAGCCATTGGATTTTTCTCTCTTTCAGCGAACCATTGGTCACCAAGCCTTCTTCCCATGGCGATTACTTCAGATACCACTTCGGTGGATAGTACTTTGCTCAAGGCCGCTGGGTATCGAAATGTGAAATTGAAGGGTTGGCGGCGATTTTTTCACTACTCCCACATGGATAGCTTTGTATTCCAATTCATGGGGTAAGTAATCCCTTTTTAGTGGGATGGGTGGCTGTGGAACTGCAAGCAATTGTGCTTGAGCTCTTTTGTGTGCTTGATTCAACAGTTTGGCCCTCTTCTTTGTCGCTTCTGCCTTCCTTTCCGCTGTGGCATCTTGTTCTTGAGGGGGACTTTGGTTGTGGTGAGGGAGGTGGTGGAATCCACTCCTCGTCTCATTGTGCTCCTTCATAGCTTGGCCCATCTCCTGCCTCTTAAGGTTGTTCTTCTTGGAGTTCCAATGCGTCAACTTCCTTTGGTGTCAAGCCTGCCCCCAACAGATTCTCTCACTGATCTTGACCGATCGGGTTGAGACTTACGCCTTGGACCTGGGAGCACAGCCCTTGTTTGATCGCCTTGCGGGCTATTTCTAGTTTCCTTTTGAGCACATCAAGTGCCTCCTCCTCCTTATAGAGTGTGATGTCTAAGATCGTGTTGAGGAAGGCATGTTGTTGGACTTCAAGACTAGCTTGAGTGGTGCATGCCCTACTTTCTCCTAGTATTCGGCTTCCTTTTGCAAGGGCCAAGTGGCTCGCTAGGTCCTTCACTTGCTTCTCGCTCTTAGCTTCCCATTCCCTTGCCTTCTTTTTCATCTCTTCCAAGCCCTCACTTTGCCTTTGTGACAAGGCCACTATCATCGGCTCCTGCCTTTTCCATTTTCGTACAAGGTTCTCTTTTTCTTCTGTTAGGCACCCGATCTCCTTTTCTAGTGTTGCTTGTTCTTCCCTTTGTCTTTGCATTCCACGTTCTACTTCTTCCCTCTCTTTTTTCCATTCTTTATGCTCTTGTGCTCTCTCTACTTCTAGCATGGCGAGCTCTTCCATGCCCTCTAGGAGTTTTCTCACATGTGCTTCGAGCTCCCACCTATTGTAGAACCAGGAGTTTGTATTCCCTTTACATTGTGACCAACTCCTGGTTCTCTTCCTCCAGTCTTTTTTGCCATTGTTCTTTATCGTCTTCCTTGGCCCTTAGCTCTACTTTCAGTGCATGGATTTATTTTTATTGCAAGGCCACTTGGCGGGTCTTTTCTAGCTGGGATGCATTTGCCATTTCCCTTTCCTTTTCTAGCTTCACCACTATTGCTCTCTTCTCCTCCTTTTCCCTTTCTAATTGAGCATAAAACTCCTTGACATGCTCGTCTAGGTCAACGGGGGGCTGCGGCTCCATGGTAGTAGTACCTGTTCTTGGTCGCTTGGGCCCTTGTTGAGATTCGACATCCGCAACTTCCGGTCTTTTTACTCCTGTCGTTGGGGTTCTTGCACTAGAGGTGGGCATTGGGGTATGTGCCTTATCAACCAAGAACTGCACCCATGCCATGAGGTTGCTGGCATCCACCGTGATTGGAGTGCCTGGCATTGCCGCGATGGTTGGGGTATTTGACAAGAGGGCAGGCGAGGCCAGGCAGAGTATGGCCTTGCCCTTTCCTTCTGGGATGGGTGGAGGTAAGTCTTCTAAGGCTTGGCCACTGGTTCCTGTCCTACCTTGGCGAGCTCATTGTTGCTAGTTCCTCCTGCCTGCACTGTTGCTCTATGGACATATGCACAACTTGCACCAGGTCCTCCTCTTCTTTTCTTCTCAACTCCTCCTCCTGTTTGGCGGCTTTTTTCCTCCTTTCTTCCTCGGCTCTTTTTGATGCAGCCTTGGCTTTCAATAGGTCTGCTTCCTCCTTTCTCTTCCTCTCTTCCTCCTACTTCTTCTTTATCATCTTCTTTTTAAGCATCTTCACTTTCCTCTTGTTGGATTGAGTTTCTTACTCTCCCTCTTCTTCACTCACCGCCCTCTCACTTGATTGTTCTTTGTCATGATGAGGAGATGACCTCTCAGGCATTTCATCCGATCCCTCTTCTCCGTCTTTCGCCTCTTTTATCACCTCTCCGATAAGGGTGGTTAAGACTCATCCATACCCTATGAATGAGGCCTTGGCTGAGGGCTTCTTCCTATCAGTTCCCTTTGATGCTAGGGATTCTCCGCCCCGTTGATCTACTTCCAAGGTCTAATGTCATGGCTGATTGATCTGTGGTTTTTCTAACATAGCCGTTCTAATCCACTTCATGCAGCAAATGAGCCGCCACGCTCTCTAGCACGGGCATGCTAATCCTATGCATGAGCGAATTGTATCTTAGGCTGAAGAAGAGGACATGGATCACCTTGGCTTGTAGCCTAACCTCTGTGTTGGGAATGTCCTGGATACTTATGCCATCATTCGTTAAGATACTTTCCTTCCCCATCCCCAACATGGTATAAACATCTCTTTTATGCCTCTTCTCCACCTTCAATTCCAACCCCAATGCCTTCTCTACTAAGGCCTTGCTGAGCGAGACCTGCACCTACTTGATTCCTTCTCTGTTTGCCAAGGACACTGTCCCACTCTCCTTATTGGGGTCATACATCCTCAGGAATTCGACACACTTAGTGTGGTAAGGCTCTTGTCTGAACTTTTCAATATACGTGACAAGGTTGCACTGATCCATGATCCTCTTGACGGCTTCCTCGCTAGTCACTACCCCTTCAATGTTGTGGATGCTCCTAAACCTGAGTTGTGCCGATTCTCAAGGGAGAGGCTGTACTTCGCTCTTTCCTCTTCCATGAAGGATAGGCAATGGGCTTGGTCTTATTGCGACATCTTCAACACCTATCATAAGCCATGGTTTGCCATTAGTGCTTTTCCAAATACTCACTTACTGAAAGAAAAGACTTCATGCTTTGGCAGATTAAATTGTTTTTAGCACCGAATTAGACTTTTTCCTCCAAGCATTCTAAGTCTATTACTTTCAAATTTTATTTTCAATTTCTCAATCACAAGTTGCTTCATCTTACCATTGAGGTCCCCCATGTGTGCTTTTCCTTTACTGTTCTCCTTATGTATTTGGTTGGATTCACTGTACCCCCCTTTTCTTTGAATTGAGAAGAATCCTTCCTAGGATGAAATGTTTAGTGGATGAAGGGCTTGCAGTACATAATCTTGGAGTTTTACTGTTGCATGAGCCAAGCATAGAAATTAGGGTTGTATTCTAAAGTAGCATAGCTATCCATGTCTAAGGCGTATGCTTGCATGTGTAATGTAAGTGAGGACATCAAGTAAGAAGTCACCAAAGTCCACTTGGCCAGCAACATGCAACTCCTCCTTAGTGAGGATGCAATCTAAATAAGGATGTCCCTTAATGTGTTATTCCAGGGGTCAGTTACGAATGGTAGTCAACACCCCTATAGGAAGTTGGAGCAACATAGGTTGGGTCATATTCAAATGCCTTGATTGCACATCGATATTCAGGGTTGGTCATTATTGGCATCCCTCTAGCTCCTATTGCAATCATAAAGCTTACCATTTCCGCAAGAAGGAGAAGTTGTTGTCAACAAGCTGTCGTAACTTCTTGATTTCCTAGTTTGTGGCTATGATCGTGTTTTTGCTTTTTGACTTGATGAGACGCTGTTTGATTGCTTGTTCCTTAGATAGCTCGATTATAATTAACTCCTCACCTGCTTCGAAAGCTTTAACAAATACGAATTTCGACTCCTCCCAAGAGCAAGGGAGTGTTCATACTTCCATTGCTATAGGTTCTTTTAAGATGCCTAAGTCTAGTCAATCGTAGCTTTTAGTCAATGTCATGAAAGTAGCGTCCAAGTGTCGGAGGCAAGTAACCAAGTCGTCCCCAGTATTTTTCAGCTAAATCCGTGGTCAAGGTTAGAATTGATCGCCACTCGTAAGAGGGCCTAAGCTTAGTGGGTGGTTGAGGCTTGACAGAACTACGCATTCAACAGTTGATGGTCATAGCATGGTTTTCTCCTTAGGTTGTAGCTTGGCCTCATGTTCGATGGGTTGGGTTGTAGTTGCGGTTGTGGTGCTACTAGATACGTTTTAGGTTTGAGGGGCACCATCGAGGTTAGATTTAGGCAGTTTGTCTATAGTAGTAGGCTACAGTTTTGGGCGATAGATTAGTTCAAGCCCTGTTGAGCTAGGCTTTTGAGGTTCTATGAACTTAGCGGCTCGATTTTCTTGTGCTTTGAGTGTCTCTAGCACGATGTCTCATGTGGTCAAGCTTGAGGGTGGCGTTTGAGTAGGATCGTTGGTTGTTTTGGCTTTAAGCAGCCAAATCCAGGTGTTACTCACATAGTAGCCTTGCACTTGCAATAAGGCCTTGGGAACCCATCTCGACTTGACCATACGTCAATGTTTATAGTTTCGTCTTGGATCCCTAGGTTTCTGGTGTGGATGATTAGCCTTACGAGGCTGTGGGTTTCTATTCCTAGGTGTGGCGCTCTCTGTTTAGGTACCCATTCGAAGTGGGGTTTATGGGCTTCATCATTGGTTCTAGTGGGTTGCTGGCATCGAGGCTTGGTAGGTTGTGACGAGTCACGACCCCCCTCCTTATGCTTAACGGTGGGTTTCTCTACCAGTGGCTTTGTGGACTTGGAAAGAGTTGCACCGCTCTTGCCGAAAGCTGCAACTATACGGATGTTACCCACGACTAAGTGGATGCGCTATGACTCGTAGTCGGCATTGCAACAAGTTTTCTTTTTAAAGGTTCGTCCTAATAGCGACTTTGTGCCTGCATCTTTAGTGTTGGGCAACACATAGAAGATTATCGGCATGCTTTCAAACTTGATAGAAACTGCAACCTTGCACTTTTCCAAAAGTGTGTAGGGTTGGCCTGGTGAGATTAGCATTAGTGGCTTGCAACTGTGGTTTGCCAATTTGGGTCCAATGGTCATGGGTTAAGATATTGAAATCAGTTTCCTCATAATCAATGCGTTGATTGTGCATGTGTGTTTAGCACTGACCGTCATGTGTAGGTAAGGTAGTGGTACTGCTTCCTCATCCTCACCATCCAACTCAATGATAGTGGCTACTCGTACATGGACAGGGGGTGTTGGCATTGGGGGCTCATGCAATGGGTGCGTGGGAGAAAAATACTTCTTTATGCGACTACCATTGAAGAAGCCTATGCCCTCGCCCTCTAGGGTTTCGAGTTCTACGTTGCCAATTCGACTGATGGTTTGAACCTTAAAAGGTCCTATCCCTCGAAACTTTCATTTTTTCTTATGTCCTTTGACTGAGTATAGCAGTACTAAGTCACCCTGTTTGAAGCTACGCTGCTTACATGCTTGTCAAACCAGCTTTTGCATCTTGCCTTCTTGCATATGAGCGCATGGGTGGCTAGAAGTTGGGTTTTCGTTAAGCGTTCGAGTTCAATCAAGCGTTCCATCCATGCCCCCTTCCCATCCCATCTTTCTTGAAGGGCTATCCTAAGGCTTGGTACGAAAAATTCCAAGGGAAGGATTGCCTCTATACCATATGTCAATCTAAAGGGGCTCTGTCCTACAGCCATCTTGTAAGCCGTGCGGTAGGCCCACAAGGTTGCCATCAGCTTGTTATCCCAATCACTACGTGAAGTAGAGATGACTTTGGTCAGGACGTTTACTAGGATTTTATTTATTGATTCGGCTTGACCGTTTTCTTGAGGGTAATAAGGCAATGATTTCTTATGGATAATTACGAGGGAGGATAGGAGGTGAGCTATTACTTCGTTGATAAAGTGTGTGCCTTGGCCACTAACTAGTTCGATGGGGCAGTCGAATCGTAAGATCACTTGCTCCCATAGGAACTTAGCAGTGGTTCGAGCATCATTCTTTCTCGTAGCTCGCACTTCTGCCCATTTTGTCAAATAATTGGTAGCCACAATGATGTATTTGGCTTGTGAATACTGTGCCGCATGACTAATGGGTCGATGAAGTCAAACCCCCATTTCTCAAAGGGTTATCATGCAATAATTGGGGTTAGCTCCATGTGATCCTTACAAATCAGAACTTTAGTCCTTTGGCACTCATCACATTGCTTCACAATTCGTGCCACATCTCGAAAGAGCGTGGGCCACCACAATTGGGACTACAACACCTTGCGGGCTATCGTGTCTCCGCTGAAATGTCCTCTTGCAATTCCACCGTGTACATCTGTCAACACATCATGCATCTCGTGCTCACACATGCATCTACGCAGTAACTTGTCTTGCCCCAGCCTGTAAAGTTGGCCAGCTATCAACTAATAGGGTTGGGTTTTTAAGATGAGCTGCTTGAGTTGGGCCTTTTCTATCGGTCATTTTGGTGGTCCTTGTTTAAGCACTTGAACTATGTCATCTACCCAATATGGCATCATGTCAGCTCTAAACAAATCTTTTTGGCTGGATAAGCGGACTAGATGCACGTCTAGCAATTCATCCACAATGCCTTGTCCAGCTGCTTCTCCCTTGGGGATGCAAGATAGATGGTTGGCCATGTAATGTTGTTTCCCTTTATGTACCATCACAAAGAAGTCAAACTCCAAAAGCAAAAGAATCCATCTAGCAATGCATCCTGTAGCGCATGGTTTGTTAACCAAATATAACAAGGCTTGATGGTCAACAAAGAAAGTAAAAGGTGTAGCTAAAAGATAATGTCGAAATTTCTGTACGGCAAACACCATGGTCAAGCCCTCTCTCTTCGTTGTCGGGTAATTCATTTCAGTCTTAGTGAGTTGTCTGCTAGCAAAGCTTACTGGGTAGTCCTCACGATGGTGGCACAACACTACTCCTACGGTGAATTTTGAAGCATCGATATGCACATGAAACGTGAGTGTCCAATCTGGGGCTCATAGTATCGGTATGGTGGTTAGAGCCTTTTTTAGTTCCTCCTACGCGTGTTGGCATTCCTCAATCCATTCGAATATAATCAACAACTTGTATAGAGGTCTAGCAATCAATGCATAGTTTAACACAAACCGTCGATAATACCCTATATGTCCTAAGAAGCACAGAACGCCCTTGTAATCAGTTGGGGGTAGAAGATCGACAATTACCTTGATCTTCGAGAAATCTGTGGCAATGCCATTTTTCAACACCATGTGTCCTAGGATACATCAATGCTTTAGCCAAAATTGGCACTTCAAGGTGTTTAATGAGAAACAATATAGCCGACATTGTTCAAAGACCCGGCTCGGAGTCTGTCTAAGTGCTCTCGCCAAGTAGAGTGAATACACAAGTCATCCACGAAGACCTCTAACTCCTTTCTCAGCATGTCTTTGAATATTGTACACATCAATCAAATTGGAAAGTAGCTAGTGCGCTAGTCAATCAAAAAGGCATGACTATGTAGGCTGTCACAACTCTATAGAAATAGAATTTGTATCCTTTTTCATTAATTTGTCTATATAATGATTTATTAAATTTATTTCCTTAGCACCAATTAGATATAAAGAAAAGTGCATTGGAGCTGGCCACTAATGAGTGGTCACAGGTTATGGTGGACCCACGCAGTGGGTTAGAGAAAAGATAGTTCACACTTCCACCTATATGGCCCGATTGGGCACCTGTGACTAGAACTCACGCATATCAGGGTTAGACTCGCACACAGAAAGGATTGATGCCTTGAAGTGTGGGCTAGATCCACCAGAACAGACAGTTACAATCAACAAGATGGCATGATCATGAACTGCTTGTATAATGTGCATGTGTGGGCTGAAAGCTTGAAATGCACATTTCTTTGCATAGGAAAGTCACATGAAGATTCGGATACCATTTTTGCAATGTACACGGAAAAAAGCTTTCATATGACACCCATATTGGGGGGTCCCTAAATTTTAGGAGCCTTGAATTAGCCTAAAAATGCTAGTCCTAAAAAAATAGGGATGTCATTCTAAAAATAGTAAGTTCTGTACTCTGACTGTGCTTACTAAATTCGGTTGTTTTTATTCTTGACAGTATTCAATCCAAAAAGGAAGGCCATAGAGAAGAGACAAGTGTCAAGACACTTGTCACACAAGTTTCCAAGTGTCCCACCACTTGTCACATCTCATGACATGTGGCTAGACACTTGTCTTGTGTTACTCCACTTTTCCCTTTTGTACTAGCTCTTCCCTCTCCTATAAATAAGAGCTCGTTTTTCTTCATTCAGCATCATTTTTCTTTGCTGTAAACTCATGTACAACACCCACAGATAGCCAGAAACTGGCCCCATCCATCCCCATCATCATCCCCCACTTCTCCATTATCAAATTCCTCCATATTTCCTCTTCTATCACTGCTGTTTTACAAGATAGCAAGCCTGTAAATTCATTACAGCACCTCCTTTTCAAGCTCTTTCTTCCATTT
The DNA here is from genome assembly GCF_053477565.2 of Lygodium microphyllum. Lineage (NCBI taxonomy): Eukaryota > Viridiplantae > Streptophyta > Polypodiopsida > Schizaeales > Lygodiaceae > Lygodium > Lygodium microphyllum. Next base: position 62,998,590 of record NC_141148.1, read on the forward strand.
TAGCAACAAGAAGCAAGCCCTATCCATGTACTACTGTTCAACGATGGAGAATGCTAATTTCCCCTTTTTCTTCTCTCATACTGTAAAGAAATCAGTTCTTATCATTGCATAATAGATAATGCGTGTGTGTTTGTACATCTTTGCATGATCTTGTGAGAGTGAGAATTACTTCTTCTCACTCTCAGGTTGATTGTAACTGAGCTCTTCCCTAAGGGACTTGGGTTGAGCAGAAATACATTCCTTCGGGGGGGGTTGCCCATCTTCAACCCTCAATCTTGTCTCCATTACTTTTACATTTTCATGGCTGTAATTTTGTGAGTAATTTTCATTTTCATCTTTAAGTGTTCATTCTCTTTTATATTAAATCTTGAAAACAAGCAAATATCATAATTGTTAAGCATACTATGTTGTTCGAGGCGTTTACAGTGGTATCAGAGCTTTGGCTCGGTCCTCACCCCAACACTGGTAGTGCTTACAATTATAAGTTTGTTTGTTTTCAGCCCTTGCATTGAGTGCTTGAGCATATTTTTTTTTCTTAAGAGTCTCAATGGATCAGTCGAGTGCTATCCTTCAAGCCATTCAAAGTCTTAGAGAGGAGAATCAGCAAATTCGTGACCAACTTCTCAAACTAGAAAAAGTTGAGAGTCCCAAAGAATTCAAGGAAAGAAGCCCATCTGCTTCAAGGAGACAAAGCCATACCAATGAAAGGAGCCGATCAAGAAGTCCAACTACTTCTAAGAGGCAGTCCCATTCTACTTCAAGACAAAGAAAGAGATCGTGTCGAAGCTCATCCTCTTCTTCAAAGTCATCTGGCGCCTACTCTGATGGACCCTCTTCTAGTAACGAAGAGTCACACCCTTCTCGTGGAAGACCTCATCATCGTCAAAGGCGTCGACATTCTTCACCCTCGTCTCCATCTTCATCCCCATCAAGCACTTCATCATCTTCAACCTCAAGATCCGAGCATGGACGAAGGCATAAGAAGAAGAAGAAGAAGACTAAGTCACTATCTCAACTTGAAAAGAAGATCAAGTTCAGTATGTATGATGATTCCCAAAATCCTGATCTTCTTCTGAAGTTTATTCGTCAATTTCAAATTTTGTATGGTTGTGACAAGTATAAAGAAAAAGAAAAGATTAAGTTTGCAGCTTTACATTTAACCGACTTAGCCCATACTTTGTGGATGGGGTTGGAATATGATCATGCTGTCCCAAAATAATGGCGGTTCTTTGTTCGCATGATACAAAGCCAATTTCTTCCTGTTCATTTCAAAAGAGATGTAAAAATGGAATGGGATCGGCTTTGGCAAAGGAAAAATGAGTCACTTAGTGACTATACCAAGAGATTTTGGGAGCTACTTTTGAAGGTCCAACATTTCAAGAAGATCAGCAGTTCGAAAAAGCTTAGGAAGTTTCAAGGAGGTTTGCATTTTAAACTTCATAGTGCTCTTAATCATTATCATTGTTCTAGTCTCAGGGAACTCATTGACCATGCTGAGACATGGGAAATGGAGCACAATGGCAACAAATCATTCCAAAAGAATAATAACAAGAGAGTAGCTGACGATGAGGAGTATTCAGCCCCAAATGAAGGACAAAAACAGTAGCAAAAGCAGCCATCAAATCAAAAGAAGATGAAGCCCTATGCACCTCCTAATGCTCCTCAATTTCGCTCCAATCTATACCCACAAGCAAAGAAACTTTTCGAAGAAGAAAAGCAACACTTCATGAAAGAAGGGAAGTGCTTTAAATGTGGACAAACAGGCCACATAGCGAAGCAATGTCCAAACAAGGGACAAAGCAAGGTTTCTGATAACAACCCTAAGTCGCCAGTGAAAATCAATGCTATCAGTGATGTAGTTGCAAACACAACTCACACCCTAGAGACGCGCAAATTATTAAAAGCTTGGGGACAGTTGCAAGGTGAGCAAGCACTATTCTTGATAGATCTTGGGGTGAATGAAAATATCATTTCCTTGCAATTAGCTAAAGAGCTTGGATTAAAGAATGAAGAGATGGACACTCCGGTAGAAGTTTGCCAAGCTTTAAATGCTGATGAAGGTGACACAGTGAAGACTGTGATACCCTACATTGGCACGCTCAAGTTTCAAATTCAAGTCTACAGTGACGAAGATACCTTCTGTATCGGAGACCTTGATGGTTGCGATGTGATTCTTGGCATGCCCTGGAATCATAGAGTAGATTCAACCATCTTCTCTCAGAAAAAGAAGGTAGAACTCACCAACAAAGGCAAGAAGTACGAGATCCAAGCTGGAGTTTCTGGAGACACCATACCTATGGTAAGCCATATGCAAGTCTCTAGAGCAATTAAGGATTGTGTTCAATGTTGTTTGCTTTATGTCACTGATGTAAAAGATAATATGAATGCTGAAAACCAAGAGCAACTTCAGCTCTTGGAAAAGTATAAAGATTGTTTTTCCAAAGATCTTCCTTATCAACTTCCCCTAGAAAGGCCAGAAGACCATCATATTGATATTATCCCGGGCAGTTCTCCTCCTAATATAGCACAGTACCGTGTGAGCCGTCCTCAACAAGAAGAAATCAGAAAGCAAGTCGAAGACCTACTTAACCGTGGGCTAATTAGGCCAAGTAGCTCACCATTTTGTTCACCGGTTCTTCTTGTTCAAAAGAAAGATGGCACATTCAAGATGTGCATTGATTATCGAGCCCTCAACAAAATCACTGTGAAGAATCGGTTTCCTATTCCCAGAATTGACGACATTTTGGATCGTCTAGGAGGCTCAAAGGTTTTCAACCGCATTGATCTAAAGAGTGGTTATCATCAAATTAGGGTAATACCACAAGATGTACACAAAACTGCTTTCCGCACTTCATACGGTCTTTATGAATTCTTGGTGGTTCCTTTCGGATTAACCAATGCACCAGCCACCTTTAATCGAATGATGGAGCGCATCTTTAGAGAGCATCGACAATATGTTGGTACTTTCTTTGATGATATTCTTGTCTTTAGCAAGAATGAAGAGGAGCATCATCAACACTTGGAAATTGTTCTACAATTACTTCAACAAAATCAACTCTTGGTAAATGGTAAAAAGAGTGAATTTTTCATGCATAAAATAAATTACCTTGGGCATGCCATCTCTTCTGAAGGGATTCAGATGGATCCTGAAAAGATCAGGATAATCCAAGAATGACCTCATCTTCATGATGTACATGAGGTGCGATCGTTTCTTGGCTTATGCTCTTATTACGCCGCTTCATCAAGCATTTTGCACATATGGCTTCTCCACTTCATGACCTTACAAAGAAGAAGATCTCTTTCCAATGGACGGAAAAAGAGAAGGCACCCTTTACAAGGCTGAAAACATCTCTTACTTTTGGACCTATTCTTATCATTCCAGATCTGGTAAAACCATTTGTGGTGGAAGCAGATACTTGCGATGATTGTATTGGTGCAGTGCTAAATCAAGAAGGCCATGCCATAGCCTTTGAAAGCCGCCGTCTAAATGATGTGGAGAAAAGGTATGAATTTATGAAAAGAAGCTCTTAGCAGTGGTTCATGCTTTAAAGATATGGAAACATTATCTTTTAGGCAATGAATTCCTTATTAAAACTGATCATCAAAGCTTGAAGTATTTCAAGACTCAAAAGCATTTGCAGGAGAAACATGCAAGATGGGAAAATTTCTTGTCTATGTTTCATTTTCAAATTATGTACACTCCAGGGAAACAAAATGTAGTTGCTGATGCACTTTCTAGAGTGCCTCGCGTTGCAACTATTAGAGTGGCTCATCATGAAGATTTTCAAACGATGAAGAATACTTATGATGAAGATACTGATTTTGCAACAATTTGGTCAAATTTATAGCAAGGAGGTTCTCGTCCAGATTATTCCATCAAAGATGGTTACCTTCTCATGAACAATCGCCTTTGTGTCACTCTTCCTGTTCAACAAAAGGTGCTTAAAGAAAGTCATGAACCCCCTTATGCAGGGCATAGAGGGAGGGCAGCCACTCTAAGTGCAATTGAGCGCTACTTTTATTGGCCAACATTACGAAGAGATACACATAACTTCATTGAGGCTTGTCTGGTATGCCAAAAATCCAAATATGATAGGCAGAAGATTCCAGGATTATTGCAACCTCTTCCAGTGCGCAAAGATCCATGGGAATCTATCACAATGGATTTCATCTCAGGTATTCCTAGAACACCTCAAGGTCATGATATGATTTGGGTCATAATTGATAGATTCAGCAAACAATTACATTTTATTCCATGCCATAAAACATTGAAATCCGCACAAGCTGCAAGACTTTTCATTCAACATATCTTCAGATTACATGATATGCCTTCTGAGATCATTTCAGATAGAGACTCCAAATTCACAAGTAACTTTTGGCGTGCTTTATTTGAGAATTTGGGAACCACTTTAAAGTTCTCCTCAGCTTTTCATCCTCAAACTGACGGCCAAACAGAGGTGATGAATCTCACTCTTTTGGATATGTTGAAAGCTTATGTTAGTGAACATAAGTCACAATGGGAGAAATATCTTCCATTATTGGAGTTTGCTTACAACAATATAGTGCACTCATCCACAGGGAAAGCTCCAAATGAAATAGGACAGGGTAAAGTGATTCCTCCTCCAATTATTTGCACTAAAGATAAGATTTTTACTGCTAATGAGTTTGCTTTAGATTTAAAAGCAACAATGGATCAAGTTCGAGCCACTATCAAAGTTGCCCAAGAGCGACAAAAGAAGCAAGCAGATCAACGAAAAAGACCTTTGGCTTTTAAAAAAGGTCAATATGTCTTGCTAAAGTTTGATAAAAGCAGGCTCAAACAAGGTTCTGGTCAAAATTCATCTTTTCCAAAGCTCTCCAGTAGATACTTTGGACCCTTCAAAGTGATTGAGAAAATAAATGAAGTTTCTTATCGACTTGAGCTTCTTGCTCATTGGAAAATACACAACGCTTTTCATGTAAGTTTGCTAAAACCTTACATAGGACCAGAACCAAAGGAACCCATTACTGAAGATCCCCCAGAAGTTGAAGAAACAGAGCAACTCTTGGAACCTGAAAAGATTTTGTTTCTCAAGGATCGAACTACGAGAAGTGGCCTTGTGACACGAAAATTCTTACTAAAATTCAAGAATCTACCCACAACAGATGCATAGTGGATAGATGAAAAATTCATGAAGGATTACCCAAATATTCCACAGCAATATCAAGAAGCTTTTCAGCTGAGGACAGCTGAATAAAAGCCAGAGGGCTGTCACAACTCTATAGAAACAGAATTTGTATCCTTTTTCATTAATTTGTCTATATAATGATTTATTAATTTTATTTCCTTTGCACTAATTAGATATAAAGAAAAGTGCATTGGAGCTGGCCACTAATGAGTGGTCACAGGTTATGGTGGACCCACGCAGTGGGTTAGAGAAAAGATAGTTCACACTTCCACCTATATGGCCCGATTGGGCGCCTGTGACTAGAACTCACGCATATCAGGGTTAGACTCGCACACAGAAAGGATTGATGCCTTGAAGTGTGGGCTAGATCCACCAGAACAAACAGTTACAATCAACAAGATGGCATGATCATGAAATGCTTGTATAATGTGCATGTGTGGGCTGAAAGCTTGAAATGCACATTTCTTTGCATAGGAAAGTCACATGAAGATTCGGATACCATTTTTGCGAGGTATACGGAAAAAGCTTTCATATGACACCCCTATTGGGGGGTCCCTAAATTTTAGGAGATTCCTAAATTTTAGGAGGTCCCTAAATTTTAGGAGCCTCAAATTAGCCTAAAAATGCTAGTCCTAAAAAAATAGGGATGTCATTCTAAAAATAGTAAGTTTTGTATTCTGACTGTGCTTACTAAATTTGGTTGTTTCTATTCTTGACAGTATTCAACCCAAAAAGGAAGGCCATAGAGAAGAGACAAGTGTCAAGACACTTGTCACACAAGTTTCCAAGTGTCCCACCACTTGTCACATCTCATGACATGTGGCTGGACACTTGTCTTGTGCTACTCCACTTTTCCCTTTTGTACTAGCTCTTCCCTCTCCTATAAAGAAGAGCTCGTTTTTCTTCATTCAGCATCATTTTTCTTTGTTGTAAACTCATGTACAGCACCCACAGATAGCTAGAAACTCGCCCCATCCATCCCCATCATCATCCCCCACTTCTCCATTATCAAATTCCTCCATATTTCCTCTTCTATCACTGCTGTTTTACAAGACAGCAAGCCTGTAAATTCATTACAGCACCTCCTTTTCAAGCTCTTTCTTCCATTTTAGCAACAAGAAGCAAGCCCTATCCATGTACTACTGTTCAACGATGGAGAAGACTGGTTTTCCCTTTTTCTTCTCTCATACTGTAAAGAAATCAGTTCTTATCATTGAATAATAGGTAATGCATGTGTGTTTGTACATCTTTGCATGATCTTGTGAGGGTGAGAATTACTTCTTCTCACTCTCAGGTTGATTGTAACTGAGCTCTTCCCTAAGGGACTTGGGTTGAGCAGAAATACATTCCTTCGGGGGGGGTTGCCCCTCTTCAACCCTCAATCTTGTCTCCATTACTTTTACATTTTCATGGCTGTAATTTTGTGAGTAATTTTCATTTTCAGCTTTAAGTGTTCATTCTCTTTTATATTAAATCTTGAAAACAAGCGAATATCATAATTGTTAAGCATACTACGTTATTCAGGGCGTTTACATAGGCAAAGACTCCCCATTCAGTGGTGGCAAATGCAATTTTATACCTATCGTTAGGATGTACTTGCACCTCATTGTATCCATAGTAGCCGTCTAGAAAATTGTAGGCCTCTTTGATAGCTACTCTCTTGAGCATGTGCTCGGTGTACGACAGTGGGTAGTTATCTCTCTTTGTAGCTGTGTTTACCTTCTTGTAATTGACACACACTCTAATCTTTCCATTCTTCTTTAATACAATGACTATGGGGGAAAGCCAATCCATGTGTTCAATTTCGTAGATGAATCCTACTCTCATTAGCTTGTTGATTTCTTCCTTGATAGCATGGGCGTGCTTTGGATTCATGGGATATGGCCACTGCTTGACCGGTGTTGCGTCAGGTGTCATGGGTATGTTGTGAGTCACCACACTCGGTTCTACCCCTTTGAGCTCTTCTAGGGACCAAGCAAAGACGTCTACATACTGTGGCAAGAGAGTAATGAGACTTGCGTCATCTTTCTCAGCCAAGTCATCGGCTATAAAGACAAGTCGCGGGGTCTCCCCCTCCCTGGCTAAATTGACCTCCTTGAACTTGGCGGGTCCCTTGATTGGTTTGCTTGCTTACCCCTATCGTTTGGCTCCTAGCAAGATCACCCCCTATCTCCCTTTTTGAACTTAGTGAATCGTTTTGGCAGGTCTTGCGGTTTTCATTGTTCTTTTGTCTGTGTTTCTTTGCTCAACATCCATTGTTCCTCCCTTAACCATTGGCATCGTAGGTTGACAAGTAGGTTCCCTTTACTGCGTCTAGTCTTAGGAGACCGAGGTATTTCAGGGTCACTATCTGAGCTAACTTCTGATTCGGAATTGAACCCTTCGTTTTCGCTAGAAGAGGGGCTCTCTCCTGTTGGTCGTAGCTTAGAAGGTGAGTCCGTTCGCAGTAGTGGTGCATCACTCGATCAAGCTAGGCCTCCCTACTCATAGCCGATCGCACCCATGTGCTCCAACCAAGTTCAATCGTAGTCCTTGTGTCTGACTCCCTTCTCTACTCTAAGTGCACTCTACAAGTGTGGTGTGGGATTTTCTCATATTTGTTTGATTATATGTCCCCTAATGTTGTACTTTAGGGTATCGATTTCCCTTTTCCTCCCATCACTGAAGGAACAGCAATCCTTATATTCATCGTCAAAGCTGTCTTTGTCTAGTTGCTTATCATTTTCTAGATTCTAATATATGTCTTCTTGCCGGTTGAGGATTACAACCCAATTGTATCTCAAGTTTAAATCGTGCATTCTAGGATTTTCTGGAGTGGCTTAAGATTCGTTGTTGGATTGCTAGCCAACTTGTTGGTCAAGCTAGGATCTCCAAGACCTCTCGTCTATTTTTCACGACTTGGAATGCATCAGGGTTGGGTCTTCCATGTAGGCTCCTGGTCATCATGCAAACTGGTATTGAAAGTGTGTTCTTAATCTTGCTAGTGCCTTGATGGTTTGTTTGTACTCCTTAGTGTCTGAGAACAGTAGGTCCATGGTAGCAAGAACATGCATCTCGCTTGTCCTCAGGGCACGGGATATAGGGTCCCATAGGATCCTCTAGTATGTTATATGTCACCCTTTAGCATGGTGGACATGGCATCTAGGTCGACTGGCGTAGTCTTCCAAATTTCCATCTCTACTCTTACAACCTCTGTTTGATTGCCTAAGAAGATAAGACCATTGCCCCAGTCTTCTATGACTGTCGCGTTGCGCATCCAAGGTCGTGGCCTAGCATGATGTCATAGTCCACTCCCTTCATGACTATGAACTCAACTGAAAATTGGATTCCTGCAATCTTCACTGGCCAATTTTTCAACACCCCGAACAGTTTCACCTTCATTCCGTTAGCCAACGTGACGTTGAACCTAGCAATCTCAATCGATGGGTTACCCCATGTCTAGAGTATTGCATGGCTTAGTACACTCACTCCTACCCCTGTGTCTACAATCCCCTTTCTTGTGACATCCCCCAGAGCTAGGATTGGTAGTACTGGATGCATTTTCGTACCTTCCCAAAAAGCATTAACGTGCAAGGATTTAGGCATGGAATGCAGTGTCAGACTCGGTATTTGAGTTTCTGCATTGTGCTTAGGCAATTCTATGGTAATTGGATCGTTTGGTTTCAGCTCTAGCCATAGCGTCGGATGCTTCCTAAGCAGGTTGCCTAAGCTTAGAGTTACAGGGGTGGTCACCGGTATATTAAGGAGGTTGCTAGTCACTTGCCTCTCTCCTAAGTTTGTGGTTCTTGGCTAATGGCCCTGACTGTTTTGCTGGCTCGAAGCATTTAGCCTTTGTGGCTCTGCTTGTGGTGTTATCAGCTCCCTTGATTTTGGTTGTGGTAGAGAGATTGGCGCACTCATGAGATAATTAGATGGAGTAAATGGAACTATTGTTTTTAGAGTGCATAATTTTGTGTGTGGAATTTATCTGCTCTACAACGTGGAAAAATATCACTTGAAGCATTATATCTTGTATGTGCCTATTAGTGCAAGGTCTTTTTGTGTGCACATGTGCAATATAATATTTTTTACGTCTTTCTTAGAGAAGATAAAATACTATTTTTGTAAAGCTATTAGCATAGATTGTGATTTGAGCTATTTGCACAAAGGCAAGTCATGTAAAGTGAGGAAAAGCAAGGAATAGAAAATCTATGCTTTCAATGTATTTGGCCCACAAAAGTTTATTCTAATATTTTAAATACAATCTTGTGTCATGCAAGTTCCTAGTGTTTTATGCTATCATCCTATTTTCTTACTTTTTATTTTATTCTCAATTATGTTCTATCTTATGGTGAAGGCAAGCAACATTGGTATCAAAGCGTGGTGATTGGTGGATGCATCAACATCACAAAGAAGACATGTATGTTAGACTCATCATCATCATCAAGGTTCGTCAGATTGTCTATTGGTCTCATACTTTACCAAAAGGGATTTTTGCCTTATGGACTCATTTCTTCATCAATAGTATCTCTTTCTTTAACCTTTGAAGTCAAAGCCTATCACTTTTGAAGCTTTAAAACCTTAAAACCATGTCTATCTGCACAAAGCCATCCAACTAGTGGGTTTCAAGGAAGACAATGGTTTTTCTAAACCTAGGGAGTTACTCTAGTTGGATATCATGGATCTGATCATGTCATCATACTAGACCCAAAACCACCTTTGATTTGCCAAAAATCCATCATTGGAGCTACTAGTTTGGATGAACAATTGTCGTTGCTTTACACCTTCATCTCGGACTGACAGTCAATGTTTCGTTTATTTTTTTTCATTTAAGCTTTACTAAGATTTAAAAGCTTAAATCTTTTAAACTCAACACAGGTAGCTGCTTCAAATTCAAGGTGTTGGGGGTAAAGGCGCCTCTGCCTAGTCGCCCATGTATTACTACACTGACAATCACCGCCACTGCACACTGCAGGTGCGGGCACCCCGTCACTTTATTCTTTATTCTTTTAGTGAAAATTTGAATAAAGGAAGGCTCGATCACACATTGTGACTGTTGGAGTTCCCATTTCTAGTCTCTCCCTTTCTTGCTCTTGCTCTCCCGCCATAGCTCTCGAGTCCAACCTTCGATCTGTCACTCCCTTTCAACTGGTCTTTGCTTTCCGACTCTTGAGCTTGGTTCATGGCATTCTGAGCATCCCATCGACTCCCTATTTGCATTGGATCTCCTTCTCGGCAGCCATATCCGAATCCTTCAAGCTCTCGTCACTCCTCGGCTTCCCGAGCACCTTCCTGGCATTGTTGGGCACCTTCAAGGCATTGCATCAGAGGTATTTGATCATTTTCTTCAGGGTTTACTTTAGTTCTCAGGTCTCATAGGCTGTAAACAAGATTGGGTCAGCCACCATTGAAGCTCTCTTGCTTCATATCTCACTTGGCTTTGAACAAGACTTGCTGGAGCTTGTTTGAGGCCTTCCTTGGCTTTAACCGGAACCCTCCGAAGCTTGGCCACCATTTTTTGCAGCCCCAAGGCCAGCATTTACAGTTGGCGAAATCACGCAGCCCTCCCATATGTGTCTTCAGCATTGACAGTCACAACAGCAGCTCTCCCCCTCCATTGGCACTTGGAAAGGCTCCATTTCGGGCATATGAACATGCTTTGATGCTTGGTTTTGATGTTTGATGTGTTGGCATAGCATTTGGATTGAGTTAACACTGTTTTGGGACTGTCATAACAGTCCACAGGCAGTTTATGACAGTGTTACACTGACATTTGATGCTACAGCTTGTTTGGCATTGTCATTTGATGCCCGGTTGGTCCCGTTTGATGCCCGGATGTTAGGGGAATGTATATCTATTGTTTGGCAACCATTTGGAGCTGATCTTAGTGCTGAAATTCTTAGTTTTGAACAGTAAATCACTACTGTACATAGTTGGGCTGAAGTCATTTTACTCATGTATACTTATGCCTATGTTTTTCGGGCTATGTTTCGAGCATATATGGTGATGTGTTGACACTTGGGGCTCGACATAGAGCTTGGTTTTGATTAAGGATCGTTGGTTGAGCTTGAGCTCACTTTCCAAAGCATTTGGATGCTCCGTCTTGGATGTACTTATGGCATGTATGTTGCTTATGTCTGACTGGTCTTGACATGCTTAGCCTATGCCATTACTACATGCTAGTTACATTGTTTGGAGCCTATTGCTACTGGAGCTCGGTCTTGGCTTGACCTTGGATTCTCGGAGCTTACTTGAGCTATTTATTGGCTTGCCAGAGTTGTATCTTGGGATGTACTTGATGTCTTATACGCTTATGGATGCTACATACGGATGCTCTACCACTTACATGTTTAGGATGTACTATTGATGTATTGTCTCAGACTTATGTCATTGGCACTATGTCTTGCCTTGGCTTGAGCTCTTGAGCTCATACATACGGCTTTTGTGCCTGTGGGAGCATTCTTGAATGCTTATCAAAAATGGAGTAGGTGGTACTTTTATGCATTGAGCCATTACATGCTATTGAGCAATTACAAACACTTGAGACTTTGGGACTTCTTACCTTTTGGGATGATACATCATATGTCTTGGTTCACTGTATGCTTATGAGCTAAGTCTCAATTTTGGATCTGTATCCTTGTGAATTGACACCTACTTGTGTCAAGTTTTGGTAGTGGCAGGAACACTTTGCCCCGTTGCCTGGGGGGTGTGCCTACTCACTGGCAGATGTTTGTATGACATACTTGGGTGTTGGATTCGTGCTTATCGACCATCATATGCTTATGCTATGCCCGCATGATGCCGGCTTTGGTCTTGGCAGTATCTGATTGCCTTGGGATCCGATTTTGGCACTGTTAGCTCTCTTTTACTGAAATCTGAAATTTATTACAGCAAGTATATATGTTGGACTAATATGGATTTCTCATGCTGAAATACTCTGAAATGATGCACTTTCACTAGTACTTGGTGGGCAGTAGCTCTGGTTCCACTTTCCTCGCCATTTTCCCTCGATTTTGGTGATTTTTTTGGTCATTTTCTGCAATAAACAGCAAGCAGTTCTGAATTGTCTACAGTCTTCCAACCTGCATTATGGCGAGTTCGTCCATTGATCATGCTGTTTTCAACATCACTAAGCTTGATGGTACGAATTACTTTTATTGGAAGAGCTAGATTTCGCAGGTGTTGGTGCAGAAATCACAGATCAAACCATTCAGGTTGAGCGGGCATCCGCCTATAACTATGCCAGATGAGGAATAGCTTGAGCTTGATGAGTTATGCAAGTCCACTATTGTATTATCTCTCACAGAACAGATTCATTACAATGTATTTGAGGAAGAACGGAGTGCATGGCAATTGTGGGATAAAATCAAGAATCTCTATGACAAGAAAAGTCCAGCGAGTCAGATGTATTGACTGAAGCAGCTTATGGATCTGCGCATGAAGGAGAATGTGACTATGCCTACTCACTTGAGCCAATTCCATGCTATACTCAAGAACTTAACTTCGCAGGACATCACATTTGCAGAGGATGTCACTCCTCTTTTCTTGCTTGGTACTCTTAATGAGTCATGGGATGTATTCCGCACTGCATTATATGCCTCTACTAATGTTGAGAGTGCTCTTCTATAGGAAGAGGTTAACTGTAAGAATTTGGATGCCTCTCGTGTGTCGCATGCTATGACAGCTAGAGGCAAGAATGATGGGTATGAAAAGCATGGCAGTGGTAGTGGCCGTGGACGGGATTCTCAGAAATCTCGGTCCAAGTCTCGTGGGAAGTCACGTAGCAAATCCCGTGGCAGGAATGCAGATGTTACTTGTCACCATTGTGGGAAAAAGGGCCATAATAGGACACAATTCCATGAATTGCGCAATGAAAGGCGCAAAGATAAGGGGAAAGACAAAGTGCATGATAAGTCTTCTGATCGCAGCATAGTACCTGCAAAGTCCTGTGTTAAAATTGAAGAGATCAATGTTATGCAGCCTGAGAATGTTGATGATGATGATTATATCCTAGCAGCTTCTTCTAGTGCTTCGCAGATGACAGAGATACACTCTATGTATGAACAATGTTGGCTCTTGGACTCAGGTGCATCCTTTAATGTGACACCTTGCCGAGAGTGCTTTCATTCATACCGTACTGTTTCGGCTTCTGTGCGCTTGGGTGATGATAGCTCTCTTGATATTGTGGGCATTGGTGATGTTAGGCTGTAGTTTCCTTCTGGCAGCAGTTTTGTTATGCAGGATACACATTATGTACCTACTTTGACACGCAGTCTCATATCAGCTGGACAGTTTGATGACACAGGATATCATGTATGTTTTGGAGACTCTACATGGACGATCACTCATGGCAGACTTGTGATTGCGAGAGGTGCCAAGGCTGGCAATCTCTACCGCCTTGATTGTATCAGCTTCTTCCTTTAATCATGTTTTGTCTGTGGGTTCTATCCCACACGTATCTCTTTGGCATGCCTGTTTGGGCCATATGTCTTTGAAGGGAATGAAAATGCTTTCTGGTTTGCAGTACTTACCGCCCTTGATTATGCATGTTTTGATTCATGTGAGCATTGTCTTTATGGCAGGTAGACTAGGTCTACGCATAAGAAGTCTGGTAGGCCACGCATGAGTGAGCCCTTGGCATTGGTACATTCGGATGTCTATGTGCCCATGCCTTGTCAGTCTATGGGTGGTGCAAAGTATTTTGTTATGTTCATAGATGATTTTTCACGAAAAGTTTGGTCTTATCCCATTAAGGTGAAATCCGATATCTTGGCTGTGTTTCAGAGATGGCTTGCATTGGTTGAGAACCAGTCTGGGTATAGGCTAAAATACCTAAGGACAGATAATGGGGGTGAGTATGCCTCACGTTCTTTTGAGAAGTTATGTGATGGGAGAGGTATTAAGCATCAGTTCGCTGCCCCCTACACCCCCCCCAGAATGGTTTGGCTGAGCGGATGAATAGAACCATCCAGGACCATGTACACAGTATGCTTAGCCATGCAGGCCTACCACGGAGCTTTTGAGTTGAGGCAGTTAGTACAACTGTGCATGCCATAAACAGGTCACCCTCTAGTGGTTTGGATTTCCAGGTTGCAAAGGAGGTATGGACTGGAAAACCTCCCTATTATGCGCATCTCTATGTCTTTGGATGTGAGGCATTTAGCCATGTGCCCAGGGACAAGCGAAGTAAGTTGCATCCCAAGAGTGTCAAATGCATTTTCCTTGGTTATGGGGATACAGGCAAGATGGGTTATTGTCTCTCGGATCCGCAGGCGCGGAAAGTCATCCGCAGTCATGATGTAGTCTTCCATGAAGACAAGATGCATAGGTAGCCTGAGAGAGTTGTTGAGATCCGCAAGGTCATATTTCAGGAGGATCCGAGAGCTCCCGCACAGCTAGTTGGACAGCCTACAGCTGCATCATATGCTCATGGTCAGGGTGTTAGACAGGCAGCAGAGCCTACCATGAGGCGGTCTACTAGAGACAGACGTCCACCTGATAGATTTCAGCCCTATGCATTATGCCTTGGTTACAGATGCAGGGGAGCCTTTCACCTATGATGAGGCTATGCGCAGGGGTGACAATCACTCCTGGGAGAGGGCTATGCAGCCTAAGATAGATTCCCTGCATAAGAATGACACTTGGGATTTGTTTTCCTTGCCTACGGGCAAGAAGGATTTGCCATGCAAGTGGGTGTACAAGCTAAAAAGTACCCCTGGACACCCCAAGCCAGCATACAAGGCTAGATGGGTAGCAAAGGGTTTTAAGGAGGAGCATACAAGGCTAGATTGGTAACAAAGGGTTTTAAGCAGAAGCATGGTATGGACTTTGATGAGGTATTTCTCCTGTGGTTAAGATGACCACCCTGCACTTAGTCTTGGCTTTGGTTCCTCAGCTTGACTTGGATTTATACCAGCTGGATGTCAAGACGGCTTTCTTACATGGGGACTTGCATGATGAGATTTATATGGAGCTGCCTAAGGGCTTTGCAGAACCTGGCAGGCAGCACCTAGTGTGCAAATTGAAGAAAAGTCTTTATGGCTTGAAACATGCACCTAGGGAGTGGTATCATAAGTTTGATGCCTTTATGCAGTCACAGGGCTACAGCTGGAGTGCTATGGATCCGTGTCTTTATACGAAGAAAGCCCATGATGGTTCTTTATTGATTTTGGTACTCTATGTGGATGATATGCTGATAGCAGGGAAAGCTCATGATGAGCTAGATGCTCTTAAGGCTTAGCTCAAGAAGAGCTTTGAGATGAAAGATCTGGGACAGGCCGCTCACATACTTGGTATGCGCATTAGACGCAACAGACATCAGGGACTCCTCTACTTGTCACAGAGGGAGTACATTCATAAAGTCCTTGAGCACTTCCGCATGCAGGATATAAAGCCTATTGGCTATCCATTGCCTTCTTATGTGAAGGTATCATAGGTTGTTTGTCTGTAGACAGATGAGCAAAGGGCCGAGATGGCCAAGATTCCCTATGCATCAGCAGTGGGCAGTCTTATGTATGCCATGATAGCCACTCGTCCAAATTTTGCCTTTGCAGTTGGTGTTGTGGCATGCTATATGGCTACACCTGGCAAGAAGCATGGGGATGCTGTGAAGGGTATCATGAGGTACCTGAAGGGCACTGCAGATATGTGCATATGCTATGGCAGCTAGGATACAGGAGTCGTGGGGTACACTAAACTTTGATTATGCAGGACATGCAGATAGTAGGAAGTCCACTTCCGGCTATGTATTCACCTATGCTGGAGGTGCTGTTTCTTGGATGTCCAAGATGTAGAAATCCATGGCCCTTTCTACTACAGAGGCTGAGTATGTTGTAGCCACTGAGGCTTGCAAGGAGGCCATTTGGTTGGGTTGTTTAGTTGCTGACCTTGGTATTGATGCTATCCCTACACTGCATTCGGATTCTATGAGTGCTATTCAGTTAGCTAAGAATCCGATCTTCCATGCGAAGACGAAACACATTGAGGTGAGGTATCACTTCATATGTGGGGTCATTGAGGACAAGTCTGTTGATCTTGTCAAGATCTCAATTAACCAGAATCCTGTAGATCTACTCACGAAAAGCCTCTCTACAGAGTGCTTTGCCTTCCTCAGGAGGTTGATGGGCGTGGGATGAGATGATGTCTTTTCTCATCCTGTTATACATGTGTACATGTTGTACTGTCTTTTTTCTTTTTCTTTTCACTCCTCACTGGGGCAGATTCGCCTTTAAGTGGGAGGTTGTTGGGGGTAAAGGCGCCTTTGCCTAGCCGGTTGTGTATTACTACACTGACAGTCACCGCCACTGCACACTGCAGGTGGTGGGCGCCCGTCACCGTCACTTTATTCTTTATTCTTTTAGTGAAAGTTTGAATAAAGGAAGGCCCAGTCACACATTGTGACTGGAGTTCCCATTTCTAGTCTTTCCCTTTCTTGCTCTTGCTCTCCCACCATAGCTCTCGAGTCCAACCTTTGATCCGTCGCTCCCTTTCACAAGGAAAAGGGCCACTAACTAAGTCCCCCCTTCATATTGGTTCAATTAAGCTTTAAGATATAGCTCGTGACTTCTCAAGAGGTTATTTTGCCCAAAGTTGAAGCTAAGGTGACATTATAGCAATTATTGCCTCGAGTTACACTGTGGTTGTACTTTTGCCTTGAATTGTGCTAAAGTAGTGCTTTTGTCTCAAATGATAAGGTGGAAACATTTGAGCTTTTTGTCCTTTATCAAAGCAAAAGCATGTGATGCTTCACTTTTCTTGCTAAGCAAGAAAGTGACACCTTTCATTGCTTCAAGTAATTACTTGTACGAGGTTGGGGAGTTGAAGTTATGCCTCTTGAGAAACCTAGACAAGATAATCGATAGCAACACCCTAGCCAAGAAGCGCATCTTAGACTGTAAGTTCACCACTTATGTTTTGCCTAATGTGTGGACTAGCACAGGTGTTAGAATGCCTAACCTTCCTACAAACCCTTGACCCAAAAGCCAAGAAAGGGCTTGTCAACATTGGAGAAGGAACTGGAAGGAAGCTCTACAAAATGGTCCTCACTCTTGGATCACTCCGAGTAGTGAAGATGGTGTGCATTGTTTGTCATCTCCTCTTCCTTATCTTTGAATTACTTCAATTCTTCTTTGAGATGTACTAGGTTTCCTAGAATGTGATGCAAACTACGAATGCACATGGGTGCACATAGATTCATTATATGAGATTATGAATTCACCTAGTTATGTCGATACTCATGGTTGAATGCGGATGCACTAAGGTATGCAGATGCAAACATGTGTAGTGGGATGCACATGGATGCAGGGATGCACATGAGTGCACGTGGATGCACTATGTGAGGTGACAAATGCACATAAGTGTACCTTATGGTAATGGATATAGTGTGTGTCTAGGAGTGTTCAAATGCATAGTACATGTGTGTGTCTCTCTTCTCTCTCCTTCCTCCCTTGACCCTCCCCTCCGATGGGGTGGTACTATGATAAGTCTAGAGGAAAGTGCTCACACATATGACACGTGTGGCAAGTATGTGTATCACATAAGCTAGGTGGTGTGTGTGGGTGTTTTGTGTCTAACTAAGAGTGTCTACATACACATGTGTATAGGTGTTAGTGCAGCATGTTATGAGTGGGATAGTGATGTATGTATGGCATGTGTTTATGTGAGTCTAGTTGTGGCTTCATGTGCATGTGCCTATGGGTTGTGTGTGTGTGCATATGAGGTAGGAGTGCATATGTGTATGTGTGGATACTTGTGCCTATAGGGTGTCACGTGTATGCTCAATGCTCCTTTTTCCTCCCTTATCCCTCCCCTTGACTCCCCCTTGTGTGAACATGATAGTGCTAGGGGTGAATTTGAGAGGAAAAAATGGCTCTAAGCACCTCCCACGTATTACACACACACACGTGTGTGTGTGTGTGTGTGTGTGTGTGTGTGTGTGTGTGTGTGTGTGTGTGTGTGTGTGTGTGTGTGTGTGTGTGTGTGTGTGTGTGTGTGTGTGTGTGTGTGTGTGTGTGTGTGTGTGTGTGTGTGTGTGTGTGTGTGTGTGTGTGTGTGTGTGTGTGTGTGTGTGTGTGTGTGTGTGTGTGTGTGTGTTGTGCAAGATGGAATTTTTGTGTGTATAGTATGTGCGGTTTTCATTGTGTTGTGTTGTATATATTATGTGCATGTGTGTGTGTGTGTGTGTGTGTGTGTGTGTGTGTGTGTGTGTGTGTGTGTGTGTGTGTGTGTGTGTGTGTGTGTGTGTGTGTGTGTGTGTGTGTGTGTGTGTGTGTGTGTGTGTGTGTGTGTGTGTGTGTGTGTGGGGTGGGGCGCATGTGCTTGTGTGTGGGGTGTATGTGTGTGTGTTGGGTGCATGTGGATGAGTTAATGGGTGTGCATGTGTTTGTTTGGCATCATGTGTGGTGAGGGTGAGGTTCATGCATGGGTGTATGTTATTTGTGTGTGTGGGGGGGAGGGGGTTGTGATGCACCTACAGCCATTACTCACTCAACACTGCACAAAGAGGTAACACGATATGTGAGAGTAAGGTATGCTCTTGTATTATTCAATTAAAGAAATGGTACAACATAGGCACATCCCAGGACTACACCCTCGTGACGCACATAAGAGGGTTCACCACTGGGTATAGGGAATCACACATAGAGTAGAAACCAAGCAGGGCTCAGAGACACCACTACTCCCTATATAGGTGTTTCCGGTGATAATGCCATGGTATAGCTACAAAGCCCTCACACTCACCCCCGCTTGTTGGATTGATGTCCTTAGCAATCTAAGGGTAGTGTTTATTTTGACTCATTCAGGGTCTTAACACAGCTTTTGCTAACAAGCTAGCCAATGTATGTGCCGGTCTAGGACTTGGTGAGACATTTGCAGGGTCTTAACACAGTTTATGCTATCAGACTAGTCAGTGTCTGCCCATCTAAACTTGGGAGGGGCTCTTGGGTTGTTTGGGTTACCATGTGAATCCACCCTCGAATCAAGTACATTTGAGGAGTGGAGGCGTTACTGGGCCTATGATTGAGGTCTATTTGTTTGTGAAGGCTCAAGAGGTATTGGAAGGATTGGTGGGGTTCTCCTTGAGCCAGATGGCGAAGGCATCTTTGCCACATTCGCATGCCTCTACTTCCAAAATCCAAGTGGCTTCCTTGAGAGGATGGCCCACACCACTTGGTGAGATACTTAGGGTATCCGTTGAAGGAATACTTCTACTTCGAAGGGGCCATTGGAATGGAGTATTGGTACGTGCCACCCCCATTGGTTTTCGGGATAGAACTTGCACATAAGATGAGCATGAAAAGCATTATGAACATAGATACTTTCTGGCAAGTCAAGTTTGTAGGTGACTTCATTCAACACTTGAGTAATGTGGTAGGGTCCATAGTAGTGATGATTGAACTTGGGGCTCATATTCTTTGGAAGTGACATATTCTTAGAGCTGATCAGGACCATGTCACCTTTAGTGAAGAGTACGTCCTTTCTCTTTTTGTTGGCTTGCTCTGTATTATGGTGATTTTGCTTTGTTTGAGACTCTGCTTGGCTGCTACATTTCGGTCTCTCCATTTCTTCAAGAATTCCTCTGCATCTTGATCTTCAGCCTTGGCTGCTCCAAATGCTAAGGCAAGGGGTGTGATGACTTCTTTTCTTGTGGCCAATTCAAAGGGTGTGTAACCTATGGTGGAGTGGATGGAGCTGTTGTAGTGGAATTCCAGCACATCGAGGTACAAGGCCCAATCCTCTTAGTCCACTTGAGCATAACTCCTGAGATAATCTTCAATGCCTTGGTTGACTCTTTTTGTTTTCTCATCTGTCTCAAGGTGGAATGATGATGAGAAACGCAATTGTGTTTTCAGGGTGGAAGGATGATGAGAATCGCAACTGTGTTTCCAGGGACTTGAAGAGTTCCTTCCACATGTCGCTCATGAATCTTCCATCTCTATATGACACTATGGCTAAGGATAGCCATGTAGCTTGAACACATGTGTGAAGAAGAGGCACGCTACCTCTTTGGCATTCAATGGTGGTTTGGTAGGGATAAAGTGGGCTTTCTTGGAGAAATAGTCCACTACTACAAAAAATGATGGTGTACCCATGGGATTCGGGGAGCTCCACAATGAAGTCCATGCTAATTACATCCCATGGGAGGCTAGGTATTGCCATAGGTTGAAGCAAGCGGACTAGCTTAGAGCATGGTGCCTTGACAAGTTGGCAAGTAGGACATGTCTTGATGTAGTCAATCACTTCTTCTTTCATGTTGGGCCAAAAGAACTACTTCCTAAGGGCTCCAGTGTCTTGCTCTATCCTTTGTGTCGTCCTAGTTTTCCATCGTGTATTTCAT
This sequence comes from Lygodium microphyllum, assembly GCF_053477565.2. Lineage (NCBI taxonomy): Eukaryota > Viridiplantae > Streptophyta > Polypodiopsida > Schizaeales > Lygodiaceae > Lygodium > Lygodium microphyllum. Next base: position 63,019,071 of record NC_141148.1, read on the forward strand.
GTAAGATGAGTTTCTTCAGCTCCACATTGTTGGGGATATATAATCTCTTTCCTACAAACAGGATTCCCTCCTCGAGGGTGTACATTCCATGCGGTGTCTTGTCAGCTTCCACATCTTGTATAATTTTGTGCATGTCTTGGTCATGTTCCAAGGCTTCCTTCACTAATTCCATGAAGTTGCTACTTTTGACCACATTGACGGCTTTCAAGTCGGCTTTCTGGCTCAAGGCATTTGCTATCTTGTTGGTGGAGCCCTGGCTTGTGTTTGATCTCCAAGTCAAATTCCGTTAGGAAGTCTAGCCAGCGAGCTTGCTTGGCCAATAGCTTGGGTTGTGATTGGAAGTATTTGAGGGAGATGTTGTCAGTGAAGACTATTGTGTGTTTATCTTAAACATAATGCTTCCATTTTCTAAGGCAGTGGATGACTGCGAGCGTTTCCTTCTCATGTGTACTCCACCTGGTTTCAGTATCTGTGAACTTCTTAGACTCATAAGCTATGGGGTGGCCTTCTTGCACCAGTATGTCCCCAATGCCATAGTCAGATGCATCTATGGAGATCTCAAAGGATTTTATGAAGTTGGGTACTTTCAAGTCAAGGGTTTGAGTCATGCATTTCTTCATCTGTTCAAAAGTATCATGTTGCTCATTGCCCCATGTAAAAGTGTTGTCTTCTTTGGTGAGGTGGGATAGGGGTGCGGTGATGAGGCTATAATCCTTGAAGAACCTTCTGCAAAATACTGTGAAGCCGAGGAACTCCCGCACTTCCCTTACAGTCTTCAGTACATGCCATTTTTGGATAGCTTCTACTTTCTTGGGGTCCACTTTGATACCAGTTACTCCTACAATGAAGCCTAGGAATTCTAACTCTTTTACTGCAAACTCACATTTTTTTGGTTTGGCATATAGCTTATGTTGTCGTAGCTTCTCAAAACCTAAGCATAAGTATTGCTTGTGTTCTTCTAGGGTTTTGCTATAAACTAGTAGATCATCAATGTAGATAATGACAAATACATCTATCTTGGGTCTAAAAACTCCATCCATGAGGCCAGAAAATGTGACTGGGCTATTTTCGGGATATCTTCTTCTACTATGCAGATCTAGTGGTAGTCTGACCTAAGGTCTATGCGGCTAAAGTACTTGATTTTGTGTAGCCTATCTAAGAGGTCCTCCACTAGAGGCATGGGATATTTGTTTTTTATGGTGATTTTATTAAGTGCCCTATAATCTACACATAGTTTAAGCCCCCCATCCTTCTTCTCTTAACAAACAACATTGGGGCGCCAAAGGGGGATTTGCTGGGGCGGATGAAACCTTGTTCTTCTAATTCATGTAGTTGTTTCTTCAATTCCATGATTTTTGTGGGATTCATGCGATAAGGGGCTCTGGCTAGTGGGGCAGATCCTAAAATGAGCTCGATTTTGTGATCCACATCCCTTTTGGGTGGTAGACCCTTAGGTAGTTCTGCCAACATTACATCTTTGAACTCATCAAGTATTTCTACCACTTCTGTGCTACTAGTTTGGGGTTTGGGCTTCTTGGTGGTCTCCTACTCAATCGGTCAAATCATACATAGATAGACCATGTCTCCTTGCTTAATGATTTCTCCACTTGCTTGGCACTACATGTCATGATATGTGGCCTAATAGGGTTCACTTGACACAATGTTGCTTGGGTTGGCACACCCAGTTAGTTTGGGCTTGACTTCACTATTTGGCAAGCAGCTCCAGACTTTTTCTCCTTCATTTGCACTTTGATTGGTGTCTTGCATGGTAACTACATTCTTTCACAAGGTACTCTAACTCCTTCTCCTTTCATAGCTAGCATCATCTCATTCACTCCCTTTCCAAACATTGCAATGACATACTTATCATAGAATTCCAAGCCTAGGATAACTTCAAAATCATCCATGGGGATTACTAAGAAGTTAAGCTTTGCTTGCCATTTCTCGGCTTCTACTTGTACTGTAAAGACTTGTTTCACTTCTTTGGCCTCTCCTTGTGTGAATGTTACTATCAATCCTTCTGGGGCCTTAGACAATTTCAATCCATGTTTGGCTGCACACTCCGATGTGATAAGGTTGTGAGTAGCCCTTCTATCCACCATAATAGCCTGATTCCCTTCGCTCACTCTGCCTTTGATGTACAGGTGGTGGATTGCTGCTACTCGGGCCGCCATGCAATGGGGTCGTGCACTGACTGTCCCCACTCTTGGATGGTCCATGCTTTCATCACTTCCGCTTGGGATTTCTTGGATGCGCGAGGGTTGCCGTTCCTCTCCTCCATACACACTAGTGGAATTCACCCTCAACCTGCTTAATGAGGTTGTGTCTTCCATTAAGCATCTATTTTGATAGTGTGGTCCCCTGCATCTAAAACATATGATCCCCTTGGTTGGGGCCTGGGGGTATCCACCATGATGTGGTTGATCCTGAGGGACCATATGACGCACTTGGAGTCAGCATATGTAGTGGTTGTTCCCCCATCTGTCCTCTTGGTACTAATGTGAATTGTGATGTGGCTCGTGTTATGCTGGCAATCTAGCTCCGCATCTTGTGAACTGGCCTCTAAGAGCATTAGGTCTTGGGGTCCATGATTTGTTGATGTTAGAATTGAATCTGTTCTTGTTCCCCTAGGCTATCCTTCTGCCTTCCAAATCCACTAGTCTTTGAGCCATTCTCATGGCCTCAGCTAAGCTGGTTGGCTCATGCTTCTCTACATCTCTTTTGGCCCATTCATACATCCCAAATAAGAATCCATGCAATTTGGTGTCAATGTCCATGTTGGGTAATTGCAACACAATCTGCCTATATTTCCTGACATACTCCTTCACCTTCCCTTGCATTTGCTTGAGGTTTCCCCATTCATCTCTGACTTTGAATATTTCCATCTTTGGGATGAAGTAATCTTTGAGTTCCTCTTGGAGTTCTTCCCATGAAAAGATGGTGTGTCCTTGCTTGTGTTCCAACAGCATGTACCAACTAGCAATGTCCTCCTCCAAGTAGATGGATGCCACCTCTGCCTTCCTATCTTCAGTGATCTTTGCATATTTCAAGCATCTGACCACCTCTACAATCCACTTCTTCAGAATTAACCCATCTCTCTCTCCTTTGTACTTGGTGGGTTAGGGCATTTTTTAATTTTTTGTAGTCATCTTCTGAGCTATCACTATCTTCCTCTTCTCTATGGCTGTGCTTCTTGTCCTTCTTCTTACTTCCGGTTTCTACTACCTTCTCCTTGTCATTTCTTGTATCTTGCACCCTCCTAAAAGTCTCCTCTCTCCGTAATCTATCCATATTCTCTTGTACTTTCTGCCTTTTCTCCTCCTCTTGTTGTCATAGCACCCATTCTTTATAGCCCTACTCTACTTCTAATTTCCTTCTCCTTTCCTTTTCCTCTTGCTTCATCTACATGTTACTCCAAATTGACTCTAGCATGCCTGACATGCCCTCCAACTATCTCTCCAATCCAACTACTCCTATTGGGCTACTCTCCATTATTGCCCTCTACTCTTCTTCCTCTCTTCCATTGTTGGAATGGATACATTCTCTCTATCATCCTCCATGTGGTCGGTGGGATTGTCGACATAGGGAAGCTGTGTTTTGCCTTTGGGTGGTGGTTGTGCCACGGGGAAGCCGTGTCACATCTTTAGATGGCTGATGGTGTCGAGGTCACCGTGCCAGGATATCACATCAAGGTTGTTGCGACGGGGGTCGTCCCAATGGGGGTCGATGTGATAGGGGGACGTGACAGGGGGTCGACGCAACATGGGGCATTGCGACGTGAGGCAATATGACATGGGTTGTTTTGGCTTATTCTCTTTGGGGCACTAGATCCTTTCTCCTGCTTTCACGAGCACTCCTTCACTCCGAGCAAGAGTTAATCTGATACCAAGTGTGATGCACCTACATTCATTACTCACTCAACACGGCACAAAAAGGTAACACGATATGTGAGAGCAAGATATACTCTTGTATTATTCAATCAAAGAAACTGTACAACATAGGCACATCCTAGGACTACACCCTTGTGACGCTACACATAAGAGGGTTTACCATTGGGTATAGGCACATTCTAGGACTACACCCTCGTGATGCTATACATAAGAGGGTTTGCCACTGGGTATAGGGAATCACACATAGAGTGGAAACCAAACAGGGCTCAGAGTCACTACTACTCCCTATATAGGTATTTTTAGTGATAATGCCATGGTATAGCTACAAAGCCCTTACAGGGGGGTGATGTGGGTGACAATGATGGTGGCATTGGTGGCAAGCCAGGCAGTGTTTCTAAGAAGATGTAGCCATATGGTGGGTGTACTGGGGCATGGCGACGGAGATGTGGTAATGGTAGCAAGAGAAGTGGGCACTAGCGATGGTGAAGGCGAGGTCAATGGTGGGAGTGGGAGGGCTGTTGAGCAGCCTACAATGGCGGGAGCTGTTGGGAGTAAAGGCGCCTCCGCCTAGCCGCCCATGTATTACTACACTAATAGTCACTGCCACTACACACTACAGGTGGCGGGCACCCATCACTATCACTTTATTCTTTATTCTTTTAGTGATAGTTTGAATAAAGGAAGGCCCGGTCACACATTGTGACTGTTGGAGTTCCCATTTCTTGTCTCTCTCTTTCTTGCTCTTGCCCTCCCGCCATAGCTCTCAAGTGCAAGCTTCGATCCTTCTCACCTTTCAACTGGTATCAAAGCACGGCTTCCCGACTCTTGAGCTTGGCTCCTGGCATTCTCAGCTTCCCATTGACTCCCCACTCACATTGGGTCTCCTTCCTGGCAGCCATAGCTCATTCTCTTGAGCTCCCGTCACTCCTCGACTTCCCGAGCTTCTTCCCGGCATATTGAGGCACCATCAGGGCATTGATATTGAGGTATTGCTTCATTATTTCAGAGTTTTACTACAGTCCACAGGTCTAGGTAAACAGGGTTTTCACACAGGTTGTGGGCAGCCATAGCTCATACCTCTTGGAGCTTCCTTCACCTAGATCTTGCTTCCAGCCTATTAAGGCTTGCTGAGGCTTGGTGTAGGCCTTCTTTGGCCCCTATTTGTGCCCCCTTTCGGCCCCATTGTTGACACGTGGGACAACAGACCCCCCCAGCCAGCTCACTTTTTTTTTGCGACTATTTCAAAATATGGCCCAAAAATCACTCTTTTTGTTATATCTTGCGCATTCGGAACCCGATTTAGGAAGGTAAGAGTCTAATTTGGGGTTTTGGCACACTCCGGACGTGATGGTGATGTCAGATTTGCCAAATTTTGATAATAGAATATTATGCAATAGATTTCAGGTCTAAGACAACATGTATTTATATGCCTATGGCTTATGTGATGCTTCTACTGATGTCTATTGATACCGGATTACTTATGGATGTTATGCCTCTTATGTGAGATGCATTTGGAGCTGATTCAGCTTAGCCATTGACTATTTTAAACAATCCCAGATCTATCCAAAACAGGACAGCCACCTGTTACTTCAATTTTATGCCTACAGGTCTTGGCATTTGATGCCCGATTATGCCCGGTTGGTGCCTATACATACGGGAATGTATCCCTATGGTTTGCCTATGGATTTGAGCTTACTGGAAACTTCAGGGCTGAAGCTATTTATGCTACAGTTGCGTTATGCCTATTGGTCATGGGGTGCTCCCGGCTACTCGGTATGATGTCATGATGTATTTGGACTATGCCACATGTCTTGTTTATGCTTTTGAGCTGAGATTAGAGCTCCATTTGGCTTTGACTATCACTTCTTTGCAGCTGGCATTTCATCTATGGCATGGTTTATGCCTAGGCTACCCAGTACGGGTTATGATGTCTTGGTGAATGCTTTATGCTTTGGCTGTGGATGGCAGTTGTTTGAGCTTGTCTCAACATTCATTTGAGTATTCCCTTGAGCAGTTGGACATTGACTTGGATTTTTCCGTTACGACTTGGCTTTTTCCATTACGACCTTGGATGCTATTGAGGCATTGTCTTGGTTACCTATCTTTGGTACTTTGACTTGGTTTCCTTGAACTGTTGAGCTCGTTTATCCACCTTTTGAGCCAGTGGGAGCATCTTGTATGCTTGACCGACATTGAGCAGGAGGTTTATGCTAATTTGAGCATTTTGCAGATACTTGAGACTTTGGGATCTCTTACACTTAAATGTTACATGGTTCATGCACTGATATCTTGGAGTTGCTTTTGATATGAGCTTGGGCTTTGCACTCTTGTGAGCATGCACCTACTGGTGCCAGGTCTTGCCAGTGTTATGTATACTTTGCCCTATTGTCCAGGGGGTATGCCTACTCACTAATGGATGCTTTGGTGACATGTTTGGGTGTTTGCTCAGGGTCTTGATGACTGTTTGGTGCTGATTTATGTCTTGGCTATCATTTCTTAACTTGGTGCAGTGATTTGGTCAGCAATTGCCTCTCACAGTACCCTGCTGTCATTTATTACAGCAAGCATATAACTCCGTACTGACATGGATTTTTCATACTGAAATATTTTGAAATGATGTACTTTCACTAGTACTTGGTGCGCAAGAGCATTGGTTACACTTTTCTCGCCATTTTCTCTCGATTTTGGTGATTTTTTGGTCATTTTCTGCAATAAACAGCAAGCAGTTTTAAACTGTCTACAATCTTCCAGTCTGCATTATGGCGAGTTCGTCATGCTATTTTCAACATCACTAAGCTTGATGGTACGAATTACTTTTATTGGAAGAGCCAGATTTGGCAGGTGTTGGTGCAGAAATCACAGATCAAACCATTGAGATTGAGCGGGCATCTGCCTATAACTATGCCAGATGAGGAATAGCTTGAGTTTGATGAGTTATGCAAGTCCACTATTGTATTATCTCTCACAGAACAGGTTCATTACAATGTATTTAAGGAAGAACAGAGTGCATGGCAATTGTGGGATAAAATCAAGAAACTCTATGACAAGAAAAGTCCAGCGAGTCAGATGTATTGGCTGAAGCAGCTTATGGATCTGCGCATGAAGGAGAATGTGACTATGCCTACTCATTTGAGCCAATTCCATGCTATACTCAAGAACTTAACTTCGCAGGACATCACATTTGCAAAGGATGTCACTCCTCTTTTCTTGCTTGGTACTCTTAATGAGTCATGGGATGTATTCCGCACTGCATTATATGCCTCTACTGCTACATTGAAATTATCTAATGTTGAGAGTGCTCTTCTGCAGGAAGAGGTTAACTGTAAGAATTTGGATGCCTCTCGTGTGTCGCATGCTATGACAATTAGAGGCAGGAATGATGGGTATGAAAAGCATGGCAGTGGCAGTGGCAGTGGACAGGATTCTCAGAAATCTTGGTCCAAGTCTCGTGGGAAGTCACGTAGCAAATCCCGTGGTAGGAATGCAGATGTTACTTGTCGCCATTGTGGGAAAAAGGGCCATAATAGGCCACAATGCCATGAACTGCACAATGAAAGGCACAAAGATAAGGGGAAAGACAAAGTGCAAGATAAGTCTTCTGATCACAGCATAGTGCCTGCAAAGTCCAACGTTAAAATTGAAGAGATCAATGTTATGCAGCCTGAGGATGTTGATAATGATTATATCCTTGCAGCTTCTTCTAGTGCTTCGTAGATGACAGAGATACACTCTATGTATGCACAGTGTTGGCTCTTGGACTCAGGTGTGTCCTCTCATGTGACACCTTACCGAGAGTGGTTTCATTCATACCGTACTGTTTCGGGTTCTGTGCGCTTGTGGGTGATGACAGCTCTCTTGACACTGTGGGCATTGGTGATGTTAGGCTGCAGTTTCCTTCTGGCAGTAGTTTTGTTATGCAGGATGTATGTCATGTACTTGCTTTGACACGTAATCTCCTGTCAGCTAGATAGCTTGATGATGCAGGTTCTCATGTATCTTTTGGAGACTCTTCATGGAAGATCACTCATGGCAGACTTGTGATTGCGAGAGGTGCCAAGGCTGGGAGCCTCTATCCCTTGATTGTATCCGCTTCTTCCCTTAATCATGTTTTGTCTATGGGTTCTATCCCCCATGTATCTCTTTGGCATGCCCGTTTGGGCCATATGTCTTTGAAGGGAATGAAAATGCTTTCTGGTTTGCAGTACTTACCGCCCCTTGATTATGCATGTTTTGATTCATGTGAGCATTGTCTTTATGACAGGCAGACTAGGTCTACACATAAAAAGTCTGGTAGGCCACGCATGAGTGAGCCCTTGGCATTGGTACATTCGGATGTTTGTGGGCCCATGCCTTGTCAGTCTATGGGTGGTGCAAAGTATTTTGTTACGTTCATAGATGATTTTTTACGAAAAGTTTGGGCTTATCCCATTAAGTTGAAATCCGATGTCTTGGCTATGTTTCAGAGAGATGGCTTGCATTGGTTGAGAACCAGTCTAGGTATAGGCTAAAATGCCTAAGGACAGATAATGGGGGCTAGTATGTCTCACGTTCTTTTGAGCAGTTATGTGATGAGAGGGGTATTAAGTGTCAGTTGACTGCCCCCTACATCCCCCTCCCCCCCCGAATGGTTTGGCTGAGCGGATGAATAGAACCATCCAGGAGCGTGTATGCAGTATGCTTAGCCATGCAAGCCTACCACCGAGCTTTTGGGCTGAGGCAGTTAGTATAGCTATGCATCTCATAAACAGATCACCCTCTAGTGGTTTGGATTTCCAGGTTGCAAAGAAGGTATGGACTGGAAAACCTCCCTCTTATGCGCATCTCTGTGTCTTTGGATGTGAGGCATTTTGCTATGTGTCAAGGGACAAGAGAAGTAAGCTGGATCCTAAGAGTGTCAAATGCATTTTCCTTGGTTATGGGGATGCAGGCGAGATGGGTTACTATCTCTGAGGTCTGTAGGCGCGGAAAGTCATCCGCAGTCATGATGTAGTCTTCCATGAAGACAAGATGCATAGGCACTCTGAGAGAGTTGTTAAGATCTGCAGGATCATATTTCAGGAGGAGCTGAGAGCTCCTACACAGCCAGTTGGATAGCCTACAGCTACAGCAGATGCTCATGGTTAGGGTATTGGACAGGTAGCTGGGCAGGCAGCACAGCCTGCCGTGAGATGGTCTACTAGAGATAAACATCCACCTGATACATTTTAGCCCTCGATGGATTATGTCTTGGTTACAGATGCAGGAGAGCCTTTCACTTATGATGAGGCTATGCGCAGGGGTGGCAATCACTCCTGGGAGAGGGCTATGCAGTCTGAGATAGACTCCTTCCATAAGAATGACACTTGGGATTTGGTTTCCTTGCCTACGGGCAAGAAGGCTTTGCCATGCAAGTGGGTGGACAGGCTGAAAAGTACCCCTGGACACCCCAAGACAGCATATTAGGCTAGATTGGTAGCAAAGGGTTTTAAGCAGGAGTATGGTGTGGACTTTGATGAGATATTTTCTCATGTGGTTAAGATGACCACCCTGCGCTTAGTCTTGGCTTTGGTTGCTCAGCTTGACTTGGATTTATACCAGATGGATGTCAAGATGGCTTTCTTACATGGGGACTTGCATGATGAGATTTATATGGAGCAGCCTAAGGGCTTTGCAGAACCTGGCAGGGAGCACCTAGTGTGCAAATTGAAGAAAAGTCTTTATAGCTTGAAGCACGCACCTAGGGACTGGTATCATAAGTTTGATGCCTTTATGTAGTCATAGGCTATAGCAGGAGTGCTATGGATCCGTGTCTTTATAGAAGAAAGCCTGTGATGGTTCTTTATTGATTTTGGTACTCTATGTGGATGATATGCTGATAGCAAGGAAAGCTCATGATGAGCCAGATGCTCTTAAGGCTCGGCTCAAGAAGAGCTTTGAGATGAAAGATCTGGGACAGGCCTCTCACATACTTGGTATGCGCATTAGATGTGACAGGTATTAGGGACTCCTTTACTTGTCACAGAGGGAGTACATTCATAAAGTCCTTGAGCGCTTCTGCATGCAGGACGTAAAGGCTATTGGATGTCCATTGCCTTCTTATGTGAAGGTATCACAGGTTGATTGTCCGCAGACAGATGAGCAGAGGGCCGAGATGGCCAAGATTCCTTATGCATCCACAGTGGGCAGTCTTATGTATGCCATGATCGCCACTCATCCAGATATTGCCTTTGCAGTTGGTGTTGTGGCACGTTATATGGCTACACCTGGCAAGAAGCATTGGGATGCCGTGAAAGGTATCATGAGGTACCTGAAGGGCACTGCAAATATGTGCATATGCTATGGCAGCCAGGATACAGGAGTCGTGGGGTACATTGAACTCTGATTATGCAGGACATGCAGATAGTAGGAAGTCCATTTTCGACTATGTATTCACCTATCCTGGAGGTGTTGTTTCTTGGATGTGCAGGGTGCAGAAATGCATGGCCCTTTCTACTATAGAGGTTGAGTATGTTGCAGCCACTGAGGCTTGTAAGGAGGCCATTTGGTTGGGTTGTTTGGTTGCTGACCTTGGTATTGATGATATCCCTACACTGCATTCAGATTCTATGAGTGCTATTCAATTAGCCAAGAATCCGGTCTTTCATGCGAAGACGAAACACATTGAGGTGAGGTATCACTTCATACGTGGGGTCGTTGAGGACAAGTCTGTTGATCTTGTCAAGATCTCGACTAACTAGAATCCTGTAGATCTACTCACGAAAAGCCTCTCTACAGAGCGCTTTGCCTTCCTCAGGAGGTTGATGGGCGTGGGATGAGATGACATCTTTCCTCATCCTATTGTACATGTGTACATGTTGTACTATCTTTTTCTTTTTCTTTTCACTCCTCACTAGGGCAGATTCGCCTTTAAGTGGGAGGTTGTTGGGGGTAAAGGTGCATCTGCCTAGCCGCCCGTGTATTACTACACTGATAGTCACTACACTACACACTACAGGTGGCGGGCACCCGTCACTTTATTCTTTATTCTTTTAGTGACAGTTTGAATAAAGGAAGGCCCGGTCACACATTGTGACTGTTGGAGTTCCCATTTATTGTCTCTCTCTTTCTTGCTCTTGCTCTCCCACCATAGCTCTCGAGTGCAAGCTTCGATCCTTCTCACCTTTCAGGAGCTAGGCCGAGCGATGATGGTCAAGAGAGGAGAATGGGAGGCAAGCCACCACATGCGAAAGGAAGGCCACAACAAAGGCAGCTGCTAGCTACAAGCAGCATTGTAGTAGCGTAGAGGGGAGTGAGAGGGGGTTAGCCCCATGGTGCAACAAGGCATTGGCAACATGCTTGTGTGGCAATGGTGGGGCAAGGAGGTGGTGTAATGTGGATTGTGGCATGCAATAGAAGGCCTGACCAATGCAGGTGAGTGCCACCATACACTAGCATGGCCGAGAGGAGGGGAGGCTAGGGGAGGCAGAGTGGCAACATTGCACATGTGGGCGTGGCAACCCTTGGAGGGAAATTGAAGCATAGCAAGGCACCGGGGCAAAGATGGGGGCCCATGGAAGACTGGGTGATTGGCGGTAGGCTAAGGGAGGTATCTTACAAGAAGGAAAGGAGGAAGAGACTTGGGAGGAGGAGGAGGAGGAGGAGGAGGGGCGGCAGTCTCAAGCCGCAAGCCCCAAAACTTACAAGTAAACTTTTTTCTATTTATTTATTTATTTTTTTGAGGTGGGTGAAGGCAATTGGTGCCCCCCTAAACCCTTCTTTTTCCCTTCTTCCTCATTCTTTTTCTTCTTTTTTCACCTTCACAAAATGTGTGAACGACACCTACAATCCAATTCACCCGCATTTCCTTCTTCTCCTTCTCACAAAATGTAAACAACTTGTGGAGTCAATGCAACCATGTCTTCTTCATCTAGCAAAATGTAAACACCAATGAGAGTTAGTGCAGCTTTATCATGAAAACACAACCTCAATCATGAGCAAAACCATAAACTATCCCAACTATTATTTTTTTAATTTGAAAAAAACTAAAAGAAATGAAAGTATATGATTCTTGCTAATAAAAAATTGCAATCTTGTACCAACAAAGTTATATTCCTTCATAATGAACACAAAACCCTAACCAAGCACTTATGTTTTGGAGCCAGCACTTTCGCACCCCTCCTATTCGTACATGCAATGCATGAGTGACTTTGTGGTTGACATATCCTTGGTCCCAGAACCAAAATGTTGTGCTACATGATCTCAAACATGAGGTCAATGTAGTGGAATGTTAAACACACCTCATTCCTTCAAGAGCTTTGACACATGAGCATCAATGACTACCTCTCACATAGTCTCTCCCACATGAATTGCACACATTCATTTGTAATGAGTGGCATGGCCATCCTTCAATCCCATGAAGGATGCACTTTGCATACTCCACGATTCAAGTGAATGCTCCTTCGACCCTCAACCCTCTATAACCACCATATGTAAAAGAGAAGCATGGACACAACAAGAGAGAGTGCTTGGAGCGAAGATGAGTAGAGCTTCACCCTCTAGTCCCTCAACCTCACTCTTTCACTCTCTTGCTCTTAATCTCTTACACTCTCACCCTCACTTACACTCTTACAATGAAGGTAGAAAGGCAAGTAGATAAAGTTTTCATACACATGAATGGCTTGTTCTATTCACTCTCATTCTTTTTATACATAATTTCTAGGGTTAGAGTTTTCCCATGCCTCTTGGGCATCTAGCCCATTTTAAGGCCTCAAGACTTGTCATCTCTTATTGCATGCTTTTCTAGAACCTTACAGTTTTCCATGGAAGCCTATACTATTATTACAACTTCCATGGGAGCCTATATTATCATTATAACTTACACTGGATCAAGCCCTAGCTTGTGGATTTACATGATTAATCAATAAAACTATTGCAACCTTTGGGAGCCTATACTATCATTACAACTTACACAAGATCAAGCCCTGGCTTGTGGATTTACATGATTAATCAATAAAATTATTACAATATTTGGTAATTCTAATATGCAAGTGCTTCATGTTATTATGTTGTGGTGAATAATTCAAAGATTAATCTAAAAAATAGGCTTTTCCTTGTGCTTGCTTGCACATTTCATGCTTCTTATTTATTGCGCTTAATAAGGATCATGATGTTGAACAGAGAGGATAGGATGTACAATCCCCATAGCCAATCTTGAGATATTCCTTTAGAGCTTTAGGTCCTCCTGATTGTTATGAGCCCTCTATGGATTATGGCATGGTGACAAACTCTTTTGAGCTATTACGTATGAGGAGGCTATGCACACTGAGATGATTCTCATTCTTCGAAGAGGGCCATGCAGTTTGAGTTTGATTCACTATTTCCTTGCATAATAAAAAATATTCATTGTCATGCAAGTGGTTATACAAGTTGAAGAGTATTCATGGTTGCGCTAAGCCAATATATAAGACTAGATTAGTTGCTAAGGGTTTTAACAAGAGAAGGGAGTTGATTTTGATGAGATATTCTCTCTTATGGTCAAGATAACTATCCTACACTTAGTATTGGCCTTAGTTGCACAAATGGATTTGGAATTGTACCAACTGGATGTGAATATGGCTTTTCTCTATGGGGACTTGAATGAGGATATCTATATGCAGTAGCCTAAGGGCTTTGTGGAAAAAGGCAAGGAATACCTAGTATGCAAATTAAAGAAGAGTCTTTATGGGCATCATGCACTTAGGAAATGGTACCATAAGTTTGATGCTTTCATGCATTCATAGGGACATTCTCACAGTGATATGGATCCATGTTTATGTACGAAGAAGGCCCATCATGGTAGCCTTATTATCTCAGTGCTTTATGTTGATTACATGCTTATTATTAGAAGTGTTCATGCTGAGATGGATGCTTTAAAGACTTAGCTCAAGAAGAGCTTTGAAATGAAGGGCATGGGGCAAGCCTCACACATTCTTAGTATACACATTATACGCAATCGTTCTAAGGAACTTCTCTACTTGTTCTAGAAGGAATACATTCAGAGAGTACTTAAGTGATTCCATATGCAGGATGGTAAGCCATTACCTTCTCATGTGATGGTTAGTTTTGTAGATTGCCCCCAATCAAATGATAAGAGGTCTGAGATGGCCAAGATCCTATATGCATCTACAATGGATAGTTTGATGTATATCATGTTAGCTACTTGACATAACATAGCATTTGTAGTGGGAGTTGTGGTATGTTATATAGCTACTCCTAGCAGACCACATTGAAATGCCATGAAGGATATCATGAGATACCTTAAAAGCTCTATAGATATATGCATTTTCTATGGTAGTCAGGATACAAGAGTCATAGAGTACACATACTCGTATTATGCAAGATATATAGATAATAGGAAGTCCACCTCTGGGCATATCCTTAACTTTGTTGGAGGTTCTATGTCTTGGATGTCCAAGGTATAGAAATGCATGCCATTGTCTACTACCGAGGCTAAGTACATTGAAGCCATTGAGAGTTGCAAGGAGGCCTTATGGTTAGGTTGTATGGTTGCATATCTTGGTATGACTATGACTCATGCATTGTATTTGGAATTTAATGAGTGCCATTCAATTGGCTCGTAATCTAGTCTTCCATGTGAAGACAAAACACATTCAGGTGTGTTATTACTTCATCGAGAGGTGGTCGAGGACAAGTCCATTAATCTTGTTAAGATCCCTATGGATAAGAATCATGTAGATCTGCTCATTAAAAGTCTCCTAGTGGAAAGATATGCCTCCCTTAGGAAGATGATGGGTGTAAGATAAGATAATGTTTATTTTCGTCCTATTGTACTTCTATGTATACTTTGTACTTTGTCAATTTTTTCTTATTTTCTCTAGGAACATTTTCCTTTAAGTGGGAGACTATTGGGGGTTAAAGGCACATGTGCCTAGCCACCCACATTTACTTTGTACATTGTATCTGCACATGTATACATTGTAGGTAACAGGTGCCCATCTCGCTATCACTTTATCTTATTATTTCAATGGTAATAGAATTAGAGAATGTAGATCACATATAGTGACTATTGGAGTTCCCACATATCGATCTCTCTCTTCTTTGCTTGAACCTCCATAGCTCTTGCTTTAGCTCATGCTTCCACTTCCACTCCACCTTTGAAAAATTCAATTTGAGACTTATATTTCTCAAAATGGCATGCATGTCTAATGTGCAAATTTAAGGAAACCAAACTAGCTAGGCCATTAACAATGGAGTTTTGGAAAAATTTGTGCATAGGTCTCATCATGTTGAAGCAAGTAGAGTCAACATGCCATAAGCAATGTTCAAGAATCATTGAAACA